>NW_008347536.1:12828178-12859437 GCF_000622305.1 Nannospalax galili
CCCAAGAAACAAACTGAACCCTATATATATTCTATATAGTCTTTACAATGATGTTTTATCATACTTGATATTCCAAGGTGTATTGCCAAAACAAAACAAAGGCACTCTCCTAAATAATCATAATACAACCTTTCCAAGCAGGTAATTAATATTAATAAAATAGTACCATCCAAGCTACAGGCTTCATTTTCATTTTACGTGTGGCATGGATTCTTTTGCTTTCTGAGCTAGATTACTATCCAGATACATGTACATAGCAACAGGTTACACCTTGATAGTTTTTTTTCCAGCTAAACTTCTCAGCCCTTCCTTGTCTCTCTTATGTACCTGATAGTCTTTTTTTAAACATTTTTTATTTATAATTTCTATTATTTTATGTGTATGCATGTATTGCCTGCATGTAGGTAAGTGCACCCATGTCATGCAATGCTAGCGGAGGACAGAAGAGGCTGTTGGATTCCCTGGAACTGGAGTTACGGACAGTTGTTAGCTGCCATGTGGGTGCTGGGATTCGAACCCGGGTCTTCTGCAAGAACAACTAGTGTTCTTAACCACTGAGCCACCTCTCCAGCCACTGTACCTGATAGTCTTAAAGAACACAGGATTTGGGCCTATAAGATAGCTCAGCAGGTTAAGGCACTTGCTGCCAAGTCTGACCAGAGTTCAATCCCTAGAACCTACATGGTAAGAAAACTGACCCCAGAAAGCTGTCCTCTGATTTCCATACATGTACATACATACACAGTAATAAAAACATTTTTCAAAAGTACACGGGATTTTCATTCTGTAGAATGATCTTTAACCTAGTCTCTCAATGTTTCCTTAAGACCGGATCCAAGCCATGAATTTTTGGCTCAAAGGAAAAAAATCTTCCTTTCTATATAAATATTTTAGCTCGTTCAATTCCCAGAAGAACGAACTGTGACCATTTGTGGAGAATGGCACGAACACATTCATTCAATTGTTTAACAATATATCCTGGGTGAATACTATGTGCCAGGCATTGTTCTGTGCATTTAGGAGGTGGCAGTGAATGGATGTGTGTGTGTGTGTGTGTGTGTGTGTGTGCAGATATACACATATATGGTCATAAATATGCTTTGGAGAAAAATGAAGACTGATAAATGTAGTGAGATATGGAGGTATGGATGGAGAACTTCTGAATTCCACTTTCACTGTAAGCAGCTAATCCTAAATAATCTCTGTTAGGGGAGCACAAGGAGCAAAGTGCTAACCACCTTATTTCTGGGAGAGGGTTCTTTTCCCCTGAGGAAGCCTCATATTGAAAACTTGACAAGATCATGCACCATCACACCCTCCTGCCATCCATCAAGACTCCGGTGTAATTGGTTCTCTTGGAAACCAGTGAGCTGTAAACAATCCACTCTCAGAACACACATGCTACTACCTCATACACATGACATAAATGTGGGAGGGCATTTCTTAAGATTACCCAGTGGCAAAGGCAAAGCTGGAGCATAAATCCTAATTCTGTCTCCAGAATCCTATTTGAAGATAAGAGGGGGGGGGGGAAGCAAAACACCTCCAATACTATGCTAAAATGTCTCAATTTCCTACCTGAAAAGGATATGAAGATAAGAACCGAGGCCAGTTAAAATATGCCACCATGCATGAAACTGTGTGGCAACACCTAGGATGGGTGGCACCTTCTTTCGAAAGCTCCTGTGTTGAGAAGGGGGAAACCACGAAGTTAAAATTAAAGATATTTAGTTAGCACTAGCATCGACAGTGTGGCAACTATTGAAATATTCAAAATATGGCAATTATTTAAGTTCCTTCAATCTGCTGTATTGTTTTCCAAAGTGTATTCTGAGAAACAATATTCCCAGAAGTTTCATGAATAAATGACTCAAATTCATGTGGAAAACAATTTGATCTCTTACTAACTTTTAATGCACATTAATAGATTAAAGACTTTGAAAAGTCTTACTATGAATAGTGTTTATCATTTTGTTCCAGATAACGTACTAATCCATAGAACTTGTTTTTTTAGGTAATACTTTATTAATATGCCATGAAGCAACTACTTTTTTGTTGCTGTTGTTGTCTTTTTGAGACAGGGCCTTCCTGTAGCACCACCTGGCCTGGAACTCACTATGTAGACCAGGCTGGCCTTGACCTCACACAGATCCATCTGCCTCTGCCTCCCAAGTATTGGGATTAAAGGCGTGTGCTACCATGCCTGGCTGGAGCAACTACTTTTAGAAACACACTTTGAGCAATACTAGTCTAGCTAGTTCTCTACTCAGGAAGTATATACATTTCATTTCAGTATACCACCATACAGTCCATAAATCCCATACCTGTGAATACACACCTTACTGCTTCTCTGAGGAGGCAGTACTAGTAATGGTATCATAGGTCAGGAACTAAAATTTAGAGAAATTAGTTGTTTTCTAATTTAGCTAGTTGCACAGGTGGGTCTCATCAGGGGATGATGATCTATGCAGCATGTAAAGCTTCTGCATTCTACTGGGCATTCTTGATTCAGAACACACACCTAGATCTTAAGTTTTCTCTTCTCTCGTCTCCTCTCACCCCTACAGGGTTTCATGTAGTTCAGGCTAGTCTTCAAATCCTGAACCTCCTGACTAAAGTTCTGGGATTATGGATATGTACCACCACATCCAGCTAGACTTTAGCTGTCTGAGCAAGGTATGTATTTATTTGCCTACATTTAAAGTTCTACATTAACTTATATAAATTTTTACTACATAGAGTTTCAAACACGTGCAAAAGTAGATAAGGAGCGAGCCGTGTGTGGTGGCAAATGTTTATAATTATAGCACTTGGGAGATGGAGGCAGGTGAAAAAGGAATTCAAGATCATCCTAGGTTACACAGTGAGCTCAAGGCCAGCCTGGGCTATGTAAGATTATCTCGAAAAACATTGTACCACCCAAAAGTAAACAAATTAATAATGCATCTATTACCTAACTTCAATAAAGATCAATTTATACTCAATTCATGTCATCTAAACCTTCATCCATTTCTGTCTCCCATATTACTTTGAGGAAAATTCTAGACATCATATCATTTTATTTCTAAATATTTCAGTATATATGTCTAGAAGAGAAAACTTTACAAAACAGCTATAATACTATTTCACACTTAAAATATAACCCCTTAATAGCAAATAATTATTAATCAGAGTCCCACATTTGTTTTAGTGTTTTTGGAGACAGGTCTCCTTGAAGCTCCAGCTGCCTGGAACTCACTGTGTAGACCAGGCTGGCCTTGATCTCACAGAGATCCATCTGCCTCTGCCTCCCGATGGGAATAAAGTCATGTGCCACCTGGCTATATTTGGGTGTTTTTCTAAGATCCACAAAAGGCTAAAACATTACTAATTAATGGGTTCCCTATACTGCTCAGATTTTTTGATGTTGGGGATCTAACCCAGGGCCCCATGCGTACTAGATAAACACTCTATCACTGAGCTATATCCCCAGCTCCCTTAATATAGCTCTTAAACCTTTTAAATCTGTATGTTATACTTCTCCTTTCTCCCTCCTGCAATTTATATGCTGTAGAGACCAGATCATTTAACATTCAACTGAAACTTGCCGACTGACACTTTTCTTAGAAAATAACATCAATCATATGAACTTACAAATTTACATGCACTTTAAACAGTTATTCAAAATCATTTTTGTTTATTCAATAAAAAAGATTAGGTAGTTTTCAAAGATGTAGTAAACTTGTGATTAACTGTGATGTAAAACATCCAAAGGTCATGAAATATTTTGAGGTTTTAATTTTTAGGTTATTTAAACAGGCATTCCCAGAACTCAACCCTACTATGCTATACAATGTCAATATTGGTAGAGATTCATTTTAGAACATTATTGTTTCTACATGACTAGAAAATTCTCTGCTTAATATAATGCTTCCAAAAGTATTTTCTGGGAAAATATATCTTACCTCAGTGAGTCACAAAAGATGTTATCTACATTCCATAATAAAAACCCCAATAAAAAGATAGCCAAGGATGTATAACCAAGTCCTCTAAGCCATGGATAAACCCTGTGGAGAAAAGAAAAGCAACATGAAAATCTTCAAGTCATGTCGTGATTGGAGGTGAGAGTTAGAAGCCACCTTTTTATGAGAAGGAAAGTTTCTCAAACAATGAAGAGCAAACCCATTTATTAAATGTTTTAATGCCTTTGCCAATCACATATTACATACAAAATATTTTTGGGGGGGGGTCTTGCTATACTGTTCAGTCTGATCTCAAATTTCTGGGTTCCTGAAGTCCTCCTGCCTCAACCTCTCAGGCAGCTGTGGATTGTAGCAGTTCACCACCATGCCTGGACAACTGCCAAACATTTACCTAAGTAAAGATACTGAGAAACTAAGTACGTGAAGAAGATAATTTGATTACTTGTCCAACAACTTTTCAGTGGCATGGAGGAGAGACAGGGATGATAGGTTTGAATTAACATGGGTTGAGGCACATGCTCTGCCAGGCACTAAAGGTAACACACACACACACACACACAAAATCACTTAATATATGTGTCAGCCATTGTTCTAAGCATTGAGTGGGCAGCTGTTAAAAAGACAAAGTCCTTACTCTCAGGGATCTAGCATGGTTGGGAGAAGAAAATGAAACATTTGTTATAAATGTTTTCAAGAAAAATAAAGTTTGGTAAAGGGAGGGAAGGTTAAATATGGAGGTATTTATTTGGGTGGGGCATACCCCCGTCAAATCTTCAAAAGACCCTAAAAGGCAAAATAATATTTAAAAAAAAATTTTTATCTTTATATTTTTATGTGTATGCATGTATTGCCTGCATGTAGGTAAGTGCACTCATGTTGTGCAATGCCCGCGGAGGATAGAAGAGGTTCCCCCAGAACTGGAGTTACGGACAGTTGTTAGCTGCCATGTGGATGCTGGGATTCAAGCCTGGGTCTTCTGCAAGAACATCCAGTGTTCTTAACCGCTCCAGCCCCAGCAAAATGTTCTTTTCACTTTACTGATAAGGAAATTAAAGGTTGATAAGTTACCTAAAATACAGTAATAATAGCATGTTTACATTTTATAGCTTCAATGAAGTACTTTGTTTTTGAAACAGGTTCTTGCTAGGTAGCTATGGCCGGCCTGCAAGTACACTACGCTGATCTCGAATTTGTAAATACTCTCCCTGCTTCTACCTGACAAGTACTGAGATTACAAACAGATATTACTACACCTGGTTTAGGATGTATATATTGAAAATGTATATCTGGAGCCTGGAGAGATGGCTCAGCAGTTAAGGGCGTATATTACTCTTCCAGAGGACCCGAGTTTGATTCCCAGAACTCACATTAGGTGACTTACAACCATTTGTAACTCTAGCACCAGGCAATGTGCTCTTCTGCCCTCCAAGAGCATCTGCATTCATGTGCACATATCCACATAAAGATACAAAACTAAAAATTAAATTTAGAAAATTTAAATGTATACCAAATTTAGTGGTTCACATCTCTAATCTCAGTGCTTAGGTTTTTTTTTTTCTTTTAAAGAGGATGGAATCATATCATATGTACTCTTTTACCTGATAGCATCTTTCATTTGGTATTGATAGATTCATCCATGTAATACACTGTTGCATGGATATAGCAGTTTGTCTAAATGTTAGTAGACATTTTTGTTTCCAGTTTTGAAATTTTATTATTATTATATGTGTATGAGTGTATCACCTGCAATTATGTACCTGTGCCATGCAATGCCCATTGAGGTCAGAAGAGGACATTGGATCCCCTGGAACTGGAGTTATGGACAGTTGTTATCTGCCATGTGGATGCTGGGACTTAAACCCAGGTCCTCTGCAAGAGCAACCAGTGCTCTTAATCAGTGAGCCATCTCTGGCCCGTTTCCAGTTTTTGATCATTACAAATAACTCATCTGTGAATATTCCTAATTACAAAATTATATAGAAATATACTTTCATTTCTCTTGGGCAAATAGGTAGGAGGAAAATGGCTAAATTGTATGACAGATGAATATTTAGGTTTTTAAGGGACTGTCTAAATGTTACCTTTTTTCCCCTCTCACTTCCATTTCCCTTCTCTTTTTACTTCATTTCCCTTTCCTTCTATTCTCTTTCTCTCTTGGAATCAAACTAACTGTGCATGTTAGACAAGCTTCCTAGAGCCCCAAGCATTTTTCCTAATAGTACCAATTTACATATCCTCCAGTCATAGCCAAGTCATTCCAGTTGTTCAAATCCAACACCTGGTATGTCAGTCAGTCCCTTTCATTTTAGCTGCCATATGTGTGGTTTCTCTAGCAGTGCAGTGGCATTTCACTGAGTTTTTTTTATTTGCGTTTCCTTAACCACTAAAACAGAGTGTTCTTTTGTGTACTCACTTGCCATCCATATATCTTCTTCAATGTAGTATTCACTGTTTGAGTTGTAACAGTCTTTTATATACAGTCTTTTGTTGGATATGTACTTTGGAGATAGTTTAAGTCTGTGACTTGCCTTTTGTTTTTTGAACACTATTCTGAAGAGCCAAGTTTGTAACATTTTTTTTCTAAGCCAGGCTCCCTCTATGGTTTCCCACAATGGCCCTGAACTCCTGGGCTCAAGTTACCTTCCTGCCTTCATTTCTTGCTCATGCTACCCAGTCTGCAAAAAGTTTGTAATTTTTTTTTTTTTTTTTTTTTTTTGGTCTTCCCAGGTTTCAAAAAGTTTGTAATTTTTTTTTTTTTTTTGTCTTTTTGAGACAGGGTCTCCCTGTAGCCCCAGCTGTCCTGGATTCACTATGGAGACCAGGCTGGCCTTGAACTCACAGAGATCTGCCTGCCTCTGCCTCCGGAGTGTTGGGATTAAAGGCAAGCGCCACCATGCCCGGCAAAAAGTTTGTAATTTTTTAAAAAGATTTTATTTATTATTTTTATTTTATGTGTATGAGTGTTATGCCTCCGTGTAGGCAAGAGCACCCGTGTCGTGTAATCCCCACAGAGGACAGAAGAAGCTGTCGGAGCCCCTGGAACTGGAATTATGGACAGATGTTAGCTGCCATGGGATGCTGGGATTTGAATCCAGGTCTTCTGCAAGAATAGTCAGTATTCTTAACTGCTGAGCCATCTCTCCAGCCCCCAAAATTTGTAATTATAATGAACTTCAAACTTCAATTTATCATTTTTTTCTTTATAGCTGGTGCTTTTTATATCCTAATAAATAAATCTTTGCCTAATCAAAGTCTGCAAAGACTTCTATATTTTCTATTAGAAGTTAATGATTTTAGTTTTTACATTTAGGGATATGATTTACTTCTATTATATTTTTATAATGGGGCTGAGGACATAGTTCAAAGGAACGACACTTCCTTAGCAGGCATGATGCCTTTGGAAAGATCCCTAGCACAAGAAAAAGAAAAAAAGTGAAGGTATAAGATTATTCAGAATGTTCTACCAGGTGTAGTAGCCCCTACCTGTAATTCCAGCTCTTGGGAGGCTAAGGCAGAAGGATCATGAATTTGAAGTGAGCCTGGGCCACACAAGAGAGAAACTACCTCACAAACAAAAATTCATTTTTCTAGAGCACTTAGTTGAAAAGATGATCCTTTCTAAATTACCTTGGCATTTTTAATGTAAGATTGAGGTCAGTGTAGTGTGTTGGTCTATTTTAGATTCTCTAGAGTCTGTCCTTTACCAGCTATAGTACAGCATTGTCATGATTTGTACAGCAAAATAAGTCAAACACTGAAGTTCTCTTGATTTTTTTATTTCTACTGAACCCAGAGCCTTGTACAGGTTAAGCATATACTCTACCAGTGAGCTATACCCCCCAATTCCAGTACTCTAACTCAAGTGTTCTATTTCAAAACTGTGTTTGTTTTGGTTTTGTTTTTTCTTTTTTGGGGGTCTTTTTGAGACAGGGTTTCCCTGTAGCCCCAGCTGGCCTGGAACTCAATATGTAGATCAGGCTGGCCTTGAACTCACAGAGATCTGCCTGCCTCTGCCACCCCAGTGCTGGGATTAAAGGTGTGCACCACCATGCCCGGCCTTGTTTTTTCTATTTTTTGAGACTGTAGTCCCAGCTGGTCTTGGACTCACTATGTAGACCAGGCTGGCCTTGATCTCAGAGATCTGCCTGCCTGTGCATCCTGAGTGTTGGGATCAAAGGCGTGTGCCAGCACACCTGGCTGTTTTTGTCTATTCTTTATCTTATTTTGAAAAAAGACATTTATTTTTAATTTTATTTGTATGAGTGTTTTGCTTGCATGTATTTAAGTTCACCGTGTGTGTCAGTGTCAACAGAGGCCAGAAGAAGGCATTAGATTTCCTGGAACTAGAGTTACAGACAATTGTTCACCACCATGTGAGTGTTGGAAACTAAACATGGGTCCTCTGGAAGAACGGCAAGTGCTCTTAACAGCCTAGCCATCTCTCTAGTCCCTATCATGGATCTTTTGTATTCTATATAAATGCCCAAACCAAGTTTCAGCTTTTATTTACCAAAAGCCTGTCAGGATTTTGATTATACTAAACATGCAGATCATGTTGAAAAAACTGACATCTCAACAATACTGATTTTTTTTCTAGCCCATAAAAGATAGTTTTTCTATTTATTTAGATCCACTAGTTTCTCAGCAAAAAACTGTAGTTTTTCAATGGACAGGTCTGGCACACATTTGTTGCTTTTACTCTAAACATTTGTTGTTACTGTAAATTGTACATTAAAAAAAATTTTTTTTGTAGTGGCATATGCCTTTAATCCCAACAGGTGGATCTTCATGAGTTCCAGGTCAGCCTGGTCTACATAGCAAGTTCTAGGCCAGCTGGGGCTACAGGGAGACTCTGTCTCAAAAAACAATACAAAACAACCTACTCCCCCATAAACCAAAAACAATTTTTTTCTTCTTTTCAGTATTTACTATTAATACATAAGGATATGATTTTTCTTTGAGGGGCTGGAGGAATGGTTCAGTTAAGAGCACTGGCTGTTCTTGCAGAAGACCTGGGTTTGAATCCTAGCACCCACATGGCAGCTAATAACTGTCCATAACTCCAGTCACAGGATCTGACATCCTCTTCTGTCCTCCACAGACATTGCACAACACAGGTGAACTTACATGCATGCAATACCACATACACATAAAATAAAAAAATAAATAAAAATAAAAACTTTTAAAAAAGGATTTTCCTTTGAATACCAACTAGACTCTTATGATTGCTAAATTTAACTTAACTTCCATTAGCTTTTTGAGTACATGTTCTGTGATTCTTCTGTTTAAAAAAAAAACAGTTTTGAAATAGAAGAACAGAGTTAGAGGACTGGAGTTGGGGGTGTAGCTCAGTGCTAGAGTATATGCTTCTGTAATCTTTTGCGAATACTTTTGTACTCTTCAAAAACCACATCTGACAGGATTTCTAGCAGCACAACTCTGAGTAAAATGCTGCTAGTATAACCTTATTTTATCTAGATGCTACAGGAATTTTAAAAATGTATCTTAAGTGAGTTATATGCTACAAATTTATAGGTTAAGAAAATTCCTTTTAATTATTTAATTTATAAGGTCCTTTTAGACTCTAAATAGGTACTGAATTTTGTAGGATACTTTGTGTACATCCATAAACAGCTTTTATCCTTTCTTAAAAAAAACATGGCAAATGGCAAATAACAGATATTTCAAATATTTTGTTGTTTTAACTATAAGATTTTTGCACATGAATGTAAAAAAAGGATTTATTTTTACTTAACCATGTTTTGACTCTTTGAGGCAGGGGTGCTCATCTAGCCCAGGATTCCTTGAACTTACAGTGGATGATGACCTTGAATTGGTAATCCTACCACTACCTCCCAAATGCTAGGATTATAGGCATGTGCCATCATGACTGGCTTAAAGGTGGTTAATTAAAAAATAATTTAAAATGTCTTAGGTAGGAGTAGGAGAGCCATTGCATTGTAGATGACTGGGTTTCTGTGCCCTGTTCTCTCATAGTTATAGTTCTTCTAATTAAAGTATAGCTATTTAAAGTCACAAGGAAAGCACAACCTGGCAATGTATGAAAAGGGTCTTATTGCCATTGTCTAGTGAAAATTCTGAAGAGAAAATCTTCAAAGTTAATAATGATATAGGCCAGTTTCTGCTTTTCAGAGGGTTTATCAAAAGCCCCATTTGAAGAAGACAAGAGCAAGTCACAGGAAACACAGGGCTCAATATAGAGAGAGCAACTGGCAAGGTGACAACATAGGCCAGGTATGTAAATGTGCCAGAAATATGATCAGTGGGGATGGAGTGCTATCTGTTTTCTGTTCCTAAACTTACCATGGCCAGTCTTCAACTCTCAGTGGAAGTTCAAAGCAAAATTCTTTGGAGGTGTGTGTGAAATGAATGTCTTTGGTTATCCAGGTAGCAAGGCATAAGGGAGAGAGCCAAGAAGTTCATCAGCAAACAGTCCACCAAAGCTCAGTATAGACAAGCTTCTAGAGACATAATACTCATACAACACAGGGTGCAAGAGTAACAAAATACAGAAAGGTCTCAAAGTGTCTGTGTCTGATGTCATTCTGGACTGGCTGCTTGTATGGTGTAAAGCTTGTATGGTGAGAAGTCCCTTCCCTTCTCTTTTCCTTGAAAACTGCCTTCACTTCTCTCCTGGTTTAGATTTCCTGTCTTGAATCCCATGTCTTCCTCCTTTTTTGTATTATTCTCTCAATTTGGTGAAACAAACTCTCTCTCTCTCTCTCTCTCTCTCTCTCTCTCTCTGTCTCTCTCTCTCCTTGTCTCTGTCTCTCCTCCCTTCCTTCCTTCCTTTCTTCTTTTTTTTTTGGTCTTTTTGAGACAGGGTCTTCCTATAGCCCCAGCTGGCTGGCCTGCAACTCACTATGTAGACCAGGTTGGCCTTGAACTCACAGAATGCTGGAATTAAAGGTATGCACCACTGCAACCTGCTCCTTACAAATTTTCAAAGGAGTCATATTTTTCTACCTAAAACTGAGACTGAAGGACAAGGTACCACCTTCTTTCACTGGAAGGCTTTTTTTTTTCTTTCCTTTTCATGGCTTAGTTTTTCACTGACTATAGTTCTTTTTGATAGTCCTGGATGTATGTGTAATATGGCACGGTGATGGGAAAATTGAATCATCCAGCTTTAAAAAAAAAAAAAAAAGTTTTGCTATATAGCTCTGATTAGCCTGAAACTCTTTATGCAGATCAGGCTAGCCTCAAACCTGAGGCGATCCTGTCTTTGCCTTCCAAATGCTAGGATTGCAGGTGGGGGCTATCATACCTGACCCAACTGCCCAACTGAAATATTAAAAAAAATGCCTTCTAATTTTTGTTGCAATGCTGAGGAATGAATTTAGAGCCTTTGCATGTTAGGTAAGTGCACTATCACTGAACTGCAAGTAAGCTCCCAAACTAAAACCTTTATTTGCTATTTTAAGGCTCTTGAAACTAAAGGTTCGAGTTTCCTGGTATCTTCCAATGCCTTCTGACTATCATCTAGGCACTCACTTTCTTTTGTAGCTTCTTTGGATTTTGGGGCTTTGAACTCAGCTGGTACTAAAAGTTTGTTTTATTTTATCCAGAATTTTTAGATGTTTTGTTACCATAGGAATTTTCAGACATCTTCTTAGATATTTAAAAGCAAAGGAAGTTTGAGAGTTTCAATTTGATATAAGAACTTTTATGCAGAAGCATGATCCTGGGTTCTAGGGATTACCAAATTAAGATGCTAAGGAGCTTACAATGGCCAGGCATGGTGGCATGCCCCTTTAATCCCAGCAATTGGGAGGCAGAGGCAAGCTAGTCTCTGTGAGTTCCAGGCCAGCTGGAGCTACAGGCAGACCTTGTCTCAAAAAAAAATAAAATAAAATAAAAAAAAATAAGGAAGCTTAAAATGTAGTTGAGGACAGATAAAAAAACAATGAACAATGATAAACGAAATGATCACCAATAGAGATATAGGAAAGAAGCTATTGCAAGGCAGATAAAAGAAAGATGATCTTGTGGCTGGAAAGGTGGCTCAGCAAAGATCACTGAATGCTCTTGCAGAAGGCCCAGGTTCAATTCCTAGCACCCACACGGAAGCTAACAACTGTTCGTAACTCCAGGTCCAGGGGATCCGACATCCTCTTCTAACCTCCTCAGGCACTGCACGACATGGGTGCACTTATACATATGTAGGCAATACACTCATATACATAAAATAAAAATAAATAAAAAAGGAAAGATGATCTTATTTCATAGAAATTATCATTGGTAAGTACTTTTTAAAGGTCCATATTTGTGTTTCTAAACACACTTACGTCCTATCAGACTGTAGTAAAGCCAAGGGCCGTGGTTTAAGTTTTCCTACATTTCCCTAAGATGCTCAGATTAAAAACAGAATAAGCTGGGGACTCCTGTTTCTGGGAAGATGGAGTAAACTGAATAAACTAAATACTGAGTAAACTAAATACCACCTCAAACCTGTACATTATATAAAAAACAAATAGTAGAAGACTCTAAGAGGTGGAGTGAAGGAGGTGGACTGAGTTGGGACCTTGACACATGAAAAATAGTAGTGAATTCCTTGTGTTTCATTTTTAAATTATTATTTTAAATTGATAAATTAAAACAAATCATGATTACATGTGTTAATGGGGTACTAGCTCATGTCTATGTACATAATGTGAAATTATTAAATCAAGTTGATTAACATATCTGTATCTCACTTGTCATTTTCTGTGGTAAGACACTTGAAATTCAGGCTCTTAGCTGTTTTGAAACACACATTACTAACCATAGTAATCATTGTGTAATAGATCTGAAAAACTTATTCCTCCTATCTAACTGACACTTTGTACTCTTAGATCAACATTTCCCCATTCCTTCTCTGCCCCACCTGGCTTATGGTAACCACTATTTATACTTATTTAGTGTATGTGTTTATCTATATATCTGTGAGTCTGTGTGCATGCACCATGAGTGAGGCCCATGTAGAGGTCAGAGGACACCTTGGGGGAATCGGTTCTCCCCTTCCACCATGTGAGTCCCAGGGATGGAACTTGGGTTGTCAGTCTTGGAGGCAAGCACCTTTACCTAACTGAGCCATCTCACCAGCTCAAGTGTACTTTGTTTTAGCCTGGTTTATTTCACTTATCCTAATATTCTTCAGGTTCATCTATCCTGTGTGTTCTTTTTGCCAGTTTAGGAATGAACCAGTCAGTAACTCGGAAATACAAGACATAGGAAAGGTCCCAACAAACTCTACTTTCTCTAGTCAATGGATCATGAGAAGAGCCATTATGGCAAGACAGAAAAAATAATATCTACTACAGTCAAATAACACAAAGAAACTGTGGTTCCCTTCTAAATCCATGTAGCAAATGGAGATTTCCATCTTTATCAGGCCAGTAGAAGGTGCTCCAACCACAAGCAAAGCTTTTAAGAACAGAGAGAGGGCTTGGATCCAGCAGTATTGGTGGACAATGTGAGGAATGTGGATATTTCATCTTCATGTGAAAACAACACAGGTCTCTTCTTACTCCTCCTGGGGTAGTATTGAAGAAGATCTACTGGAGACCTACTGAAGAGTCAGAACTCTCAACACTTGCCTGGTAGTTAACAAGGCCATACCATTGGGTGTCAACAGATGTCTAGTCAGGATGGTATCAGTGGGCAGTAAGAGGCCAAATAGAGAACAAGAATTCCCATCTCAGCCCAGAAGTTATCAAGAACCTCCTTCTCTCACTGGGTTGTAAACAGAGGCTAAGGCAGAACCTGAATTTCTACCAGTACTTGGCAACTGGCATTCAGGGATATGCGGCACTATAATGAAAAAAACTAAGTTTCCTGTTATGGCGTCCAAGAAGGAGAAAGAAAGATAGCATGACTGAAAAATACTTGAGAGAATAGATGAACACTTAAAAAAAATTTTTTTATGTGTATACGTGTATTGCTTGCATGTGTGTAAGTGCACCCGAATTGTGCAATGCCCATGGAGGACAGAAGAGGCTGTTGGAGACCCTGTAACTGGAGTTATGGACAGTTATTAGCTGCCAAGTGGGCGCTGGGGTTCGAACCTGGATCTTCAGCAAGAACAGTGTTGTTAACTGCTTAACCATCTCTCCAGCCTGATGAACACTTTTAAATGTGGTAGCAGAACAAAAGAAAATAACCCTCTAAACAAACAAACAGAAAACTCTAAGCATGCAGATTCAAGAAGCTGAACCAACTACAGATGTTAAACCCAAAGAAACTGACATTAAGATATATCATAGCCAAACTTTAGAAAATAAAGACCCACAGAATCTTCAAAGCAGTAAGAGAGAAACAAAACCTTATCTCTAAGAGAAATTAATTCAAATGAGAAAGGACTTCCCATCACAAAACAGAAGTAGCATATTTTTCAAGTTCCAGAAGAAAGGAACACAGAGTTCTAAAGACAGGGAATATATCCTTTAGGAATGAAGTAAAAGAATCAAGACATTCTCAAGTGAAGGAAACCTAAGAGGACATATCACTAGCAGATCCATCATAAAAGTAGGCTAAAGGGAGTGCTCTAAACAGGAAAGAAATGAGAAAAGAGTAAATTGAGTTTTTTCCTATTCTTTCTGCTAAATACCACTCCAAACCTGTAATATATATATATATATATATATAAAGAGAAAACTCTGGAGAGGTGGAAAGAAGTGGACTAGGTAGGGACCTTGAGACTTGAAAAATGATAGTCTGTTTTCTTTTTAAATTACTATTATTTTAAATTGACAAATTAAAACAAATATGAGAAAAGAACAAGCGATGGAAACAGGAAAAAAAAATAAAAGGGAAAATTCACAGCTAGGTGTGGTGGTACACATTTGCAGTCCCAGCACTTGGGAAGCTGAGGCAGAAGGATCACAAATTCAGAGCCAGCCTGGGCAACACAGAAAATATATGACAACTGAGGCAAAAATCATAATATTATAGGATGTGGTTCTAAATGTATGTAAAGAAACTATTTCAGATAATTGTATTTTAAATGGGACAGGATAAAGATACTCTATGACTTGAATTATTCTCACCTCCACCTCAAAGATATGTTGAATTCCTAACCCTAGCACCTCTTTATTTCTTTAAAAAAAATATTTTATTTGTTTTTATTTTATGTGTATGAGTGTATTGCCTGCATGTGTCTAAGTGCACCTGTGTCATGCAATGCCTGTGGAGGTCAGAAGAGGGTATCGGAGTCCTTGGAATTGGAGTTATTGACGGTTGTTAGCCTCCATGTGAGTGCTGGGAATTGAACCCTGGTCCTCTGCAGAGCAGCCAAGTGCTCTTAAGTGCTAAGCCATCTTTCCAGCCCTGTAACTTTATTTCTAACTAGGATCACTATAGATATTTCAGATGAAGTCATATTGGATCAGGGTAGGCCCCTACTTCAAGAAAAATCGTGTCCTTACAGGAATATGTGATGACACAGGGAGGAGATCATATGACAGCAAAGGCAGAGACTATAAATCAAAGAAGGCCAGAATTGCCAGTCAACTACCAGAAAACAGGAAGCAATAAGGAAGGGTTCTCACCCTGGCTTGATAGAAAATGGCAGGAAGACACCTGCATTTGGACTTCTGGCCTCCAGAACTCAAGACAATAAATTCAAATTGTTTTAAGACACTCATTTTATAGCACTTTGTTATGATAGCCCTAGAAAACTAATGTATTAGTTAATGTACCTGTAGGAACATAAAGGGGAGATAAGGTTTCTGTACTTAGAACTGACAGCATTAGACCCTTGCAGGTCTTTTTATGCAAACAGCATAAAAAGAAATATAAGCACTGTAGATATACTGAAACGGAATTCTAAAAGATGGCCAAGTAATTCGCAGGAAGGCAGAAAAAAAAGGAGAAACATAAAAATAGAACAATCAGAAAACAAAAATAAATGGCAGACCTAAAGTCAAATATATTAATAATTCCATTAATACAAATGACTTAATATACTACCTAAGAGAGACCAGAAGAGGGTCAGGCACAGTAGTGCACACTTTTGATCCTAGTACTCGGAAAGTAGCAGTGGGGGAGTTTGAGGCCAGCCTGGTCTACAACGAGTTCCAGGCTAGCTGGGGCTATAGGAAGACCCTGTCTCAACAAAACCTACTACACAAAACCCTAAAACAAAATCAAACAAAACAACCAAAACAACAATTTTTTAAAAATAACTCAATTATTATCTAGGAAGAAGGGAGGGGGTAATAGATTAAGAGAGGATAACAGAGTATATGTATGTATGAAAATGCCATAATAAACCTGTTATTTTGTATGATTAATATATGTTAATAATATTAATTTTTTAAAAAAATCCAAAGGAATGTAATTGTGTTGAGAGTTAGGTCCTTTAAAGAGGTAATCAAGTTGGAAATGAGGTCATCATAGTAGGCCCTAAACCAATGACTGGTGTCTCATAAAGGAGGAGCATCAAGACAAGCAATCAAGAAACACCAGATACATACATGTGTGGAGAAAAACCTGATGAGATCAGAGAGAATGTAGCCAATTGCAAGTCAAGGAGGATACCAGAATAAACCAAATCTGCTGACACCTTCATCTGCCTTAGATTTCTAACCTCTAAAAGTGAGAAAATTAATTTTTGTTGTTCAAATCCTACGGTTTATGGTATTTGTTGTAGCACCCTAACAAATTAATACAGAGGACAACTTCCTCAACATCTACAAAAAGCATATATCGGCTACTGCCATTGTTCTTGGCTGCCCATCAGAACTAGATGCTAAGAGACTGCTAAGGAAACAATACACTGTGATTGCAGGATACAGAGAAAACAATCTGGAATTGACCTGAAAACATCCTCCTTGCTCGCTAGCTTTCATAGTGCCGCAAGGTGCTGTGCAGGCCATTGGGGACATCGATGGTGTCCCTGCAACTAACCCTGCATGCTGCAACACCAACCTGCCAAGCAAGATGTACCCATGGGTGCAACAGTGGCACAAAGGTTATGGGTGTGACTAATTGCTTTGAGATTGGATTTGAGCCCTGCTCCACAGGAAGGAATCTGGGCTGGGTGCTATAAATTTTGTCAAAAGTCTAAGGATCAGGAGGTCATAGGCTCTGGGGAGTAATCTATTACTGTTGTTTTGCTAAATAACATGTTGTCAAGCTGCCTTCTAAAAAATTATACTTAAACCTATAGATTAGTACTGCCCTCAATCTTGGCTTCTCTCTGCAGAGAAGCTTCTCTCTGCAGTGGTCAACAGTTAATCCAGAGATTCATACTAGTCAAAGTGCTGAGAATAAGTGTCTAGTGAATGTTTAGCCCTAAATGGGACATGTATATCAACTCCTCACTCCCAAGGCTCAGGGAACACAGCAGAAGAGGGGTGGAAAGAATGCAAGATAGGGAGGAGTGTTGTGAAATGCTATCTTTAGATACAACACATGGCACCCATGAACTCACTGTAGCAATGATTACTTGCACACAATCAAATCAGCAAGATCAGCCAACATTCCAACAGGCAATACTAACTGGACTCAGTAGGCTATTAACAAAATAAGATGAAGACATGAAGCATGGGGGGACATGTTGGGAGTGCCTGTGGAGGTTCCTGAGGGAGTAGAAGAAGAGAGTTCAGGGATACATATGATCAAGATGTACTGTTTACATGTACAAAGTTTTCGAAGAATAAATAAGAGATATTCTATCAAAAACAAAAAACCAAAAACATTGCCAGGGGTGATAGCCCATGCTTTTAGTCTCAGCAGTTAGGAGGCAGAGGCAAGTGGATCTCTGTGAGATCAAGGATAGCTTGTTCTACAGGGCAGGTTCCAAGTCAGCTAGGGCTATATAGTGATACCTTGTTTCAAAAAAACATATAGCTAACATTGTCCTTAATAGAGACAAACAAAATGCTTTTCCCTCAAATTGGAAAAAAGGCAGATACTGCCTCTAACCATTCCTATTCAGTATAGCCCTGAAGTTCTAGTCAGGTCAATAAGGACAAAAGGAAAACCATACTCATCTCTACTTGTAGTAAATCTCTAAAGTATCTTATTTTTCTTTCTTAAAAAAATTTATTATATATTTACTGTGTGTGTACATGCATATATATGGAGATCTAAAGACATGCACACATGGAGCTCTAAGGACAACTTGCAAGAGTTAGTCCTCTTCTTTCACTTGAGGGTCCTGGAGAATGAACTCAGGTCATCAGGCTTGGTGGCAAGCTTTCTTTAACCTGCTGAGTCATCTCACTAGCCCTAAACTATTTTTTTGAACTGATTCAGTAAAGTGACAGAATAAAATATACATATAAACAAAATCCATAGTATTCCTCTATAATACCAATGAACATGTACACACCAAATTTTTAAAATACAACATGAGGGTAGTGTTCAGTTGTAGAGGGTATGCTTAGCAAACAGTGCACCCTGGGTTTGAACACCTATCACCACAACAAAATAAAGTAAAAAAGAATACATTTACAATTACTTAAAAACACAAAAACAGGGGCTGGAGAGATGGCTCAGCAATTAAGAGCACTGACTGCTCTTGCAGAGAACCAGGGTTTGATTCTCAGCAGCTACATGGTGTCTTCAAACTGTTTTAAACTCCAGTTCCAGGAGAATCTGACGCCCTCTTCTGACCTCCGTGGCATTGCATGACATGGGTACACTCACACACATGCAGGCAATACACTCATACACATAAAATCAAATCAAAACAGAACACAAAAATAAAAAAATGCTGATGAAAGAAAAAAATGTAAATAGATCCAGAGACATAATTTATTTGTGGACTACAAGACACAGTATAGTAAGGATGTCAATTGATAAGCATGTTTAATGTGATTCTTACCAAAACTCCAGTAAGATTTTTACATATAAATATTATTCTACAATGTATAAAGAGGGGTATGGGTGTAGCTCAGTGGAAGCATGTTTACCAACATTTGTAATACTCTTGGTTTGATTCCCCAGTTCCACAAGACATAAAAATAAAAAATAAGGAAAGGCAAAGAACAGTTTGAAAAGATGAGGTGGGAGGAATCAATCCATGGGATCTGGAGGCTTGTACGGCTACAGAAATCAAGGCTGTGTTATTAGTGGAAGGACAGACATTGATCAATAGGACAGAAAATACATCACAAATAGACCCAAAGAAATATACTCAAATACCATGAAGGCACAGATGCAACTAAAAGACAGTGGCTTCAATCAGTAGTCTTGAAGCAATTAATTAATATGTAAAAAATAGTTCCTTAACCTAAACCTTGGATCCTATTAGAGAATTAACTCAATACAAGTCATGGACTTAAATGTAAAATATAAAACTATATGATTCTTTGGAAAGAAATATAGGAACAAATCCTGGTGATCATTAGCTAGGTATAAAGTTCTTAGGCTTAACACCAAAACCATGATCCATAAAAAGGAAAAGTGAAGCCAGGCATGGTAGCACAAGAACTCAGAGACAGAAGAAGGAAGATCTCAGCAAGTTTGAGGCCAGCCTGGTCTGCATAGTGAGTTCCAGGTCAGCTATGGCATTTTAAAACAAAGAAAGAAACAACAAAAACAACAAAAAGGAAAGCTGAAAATTTAACTTCATCAAAATTAAAAATTTTGATGAAAAGATTCTGAAAAGAATATGAAAGACAAAGTTAAACTGGGGAAAGTATTTGTAAGTCATGTATCTGACAAAAAATTAGAATCTCTAAACTCAGTAATAAAAGCAAGAAGCTATCCTTGTTGTCTTGTAAATCCAAAAGAAAATGAACAAAGACATGATAGATATTTCACCAATGAGGACATACTAATGGTAAAGAGTACATGAAGATACATTTAACATCACTAGCCATTAGGGAAATGGACATTTAAAGGATAGGATATTGGGGCTGGAGAGATGGCTCAGCAGTTAAGAACACTTGCTGTTTGTTCTTCCAGAGGGCCCAGATTCAATTCCCAGCATCCATATGGTGACTAACAACAATCCATAACTCCAGTTCTAGGGGATCTGATGCCCTCTTCTGGCCTCTGTGGGAATTGCATGATACGTGTACACTTACATACATGCAGGCAATACACCATATACATAAAATAAAAACAGTTAAGAGGGATGGAGAGAAGATCCAGCAGTTTAAGAGCACTGGCTATTCTTCCAGAGGACCTGAGTTTGATTCCCAGCACCCACATGACGGCTAACAACTGTCAGTAACTCTAGTTCCATGGAAATCCAACACCCTCTTCTGAATTGCACAGGCATTGTGTGACAGAGGTATACTTACATACATGCAGGCAATACACTCATGCACATAAAATAGAAATAAGAAATCCCAGAACTTGGAAGGCAGAGGCAGGCAGATCTTTGTGAGTTTGAGGCCAGCCTGGTCTACATAGTGAGTTCTAGGCCAGCTGGGGCTAGAGGGAAACCTCTTCTCAAAAAGATCAATAATAATAATAATAATAATAATAAATAAAAACTTAAAAATTACAAGATAATAAGTGTTTATCTATCAGAATGGCTGAAACAAAAATAGTGATCAGACCAAATGTTGGTGAAGATGTAGAGAAACTGAGTCACTCATACATTGCTAAGCACTACTCTAAAAAATATTTCAGCAGTTTGAGAAAAATGACACATACAATTACCATAGAATCTAGCAGTTCTACTCTGGGGCTTCATTCCAGAGAAAAGAAAATGTGTTTTCATAAAAAATTTGTACATAGTTAACAATGGCTTTATGATAGTTTGGATCTGGAAGTTACTCATGAAGAGAATGGTTAAACTGTGGTACATCTATACCATGGAATACTCAGCAATAAAAAGGTCTACACTATTGATATACTTCAGAGAACTATGTCAAGGTAAAAAAAAAATCTCTATGGTTATATACTGTATAGTTACATTTATAACTTTCTGAAAGGATGAAACTATAAAAATAGAAGACTAGCTGTCATGGTTTGTTTCTTCATTGCTGTGACAAAATACTCTGACCAATACCAACTTGGGGAGGAAAGGGTTTATTTATCTTGCATCTCCCAGGTTGCAGTTCATCAGGGAGCCCAAGGTAGGAACTCAGGGCAGTGAGGCTCCCTCAACCCAGGTGTGTCAAATCGACACTTAAGCTATCCAGCACAATTGACCCATTGTCAACCTGACACACAAATACCTCACTATTAAACTGTAACCTTTCCAATTCTTGGCCCCAAGATACAATGTTAACATTAATATCACAACATAAGACAGTACAATCTTAAAAGTCCTACAGTCCTTAAAAAATCCAAACACTTTAAAGTCCATAGTCTCTTTGAAAAGTCTCTTAACCGTGGGCTTCTGTAAAATCTAAAACAAGTACTGTCCTATCTCAACAGGAAGAATCGGACACACCTAAGCAAAACCAAAGTCCAGCAAAGTAGCTCAAGGCTGGACATCTGGGATTCATTCACGATCTTCTGGGCTCCAAAGGGTACTGGCAGCTCCACTGCGCTGACTCTACAGTCCACAGCACACCCAGCTCATCTCGCAGACCCAGGCCAGCTCCATTCCACACCTGCCGCTGTCCTTGGTGGTCATCCCATGGTCCCGGCATCTCCAAAAGGCTGGGGTTGCCACTGAAACTGAGGTTACACCTTCACCAATGGCCTCTTCTTGCCTTTTGGGGTGCAAAGCCTCAGTTTCTCTCCATGACCCCTTCAATCCTGGGGTCTTTGCTGTAACTGAAGCTGTACTCTGAATAAACACTCCAGTTAAAAGACAGGGATTGGGCCAGCGAGATGGCTCATTGGGTGTAGGCGCTTGCTGCCTGACGCAAGCTTGATGACCTGAGTTGGATCCCCAGAACCCATGTAAAGGTGGATGGAGAGAACCGACTCCACAAAGTGGTCCTCTGACCTCCACACATGCTGTAGCACATGCCCCCCAGTAATAATGAGAATGATAATCAAACCAGATTTTTTTTTCTTGGCTTTTGAGACATGATCTCCCTGTAGCTCCCAGCCTGGAACTCTCTATTTAGACCAGGCTGGCCCGGATCTCAGAGATCTGCCTTCCTCTGTCTCCCAAGTGCTCAGATTAAAGGTGTGTATCACCATGCCTGGCTCTCAGATTTTTAAAAACTATGTTTCTTGCCAGGTGTGGTGGCAGTAGAGGCAGGCAGATCTCTGTGAGTTCAAGGCCAGCCTGGTCTACATAGCAAGTTCCAGGTCATCTGGTGCTACAGGGAGACTGTCATGGTTTGTTTCTTCATTGCTGTGACAAAATACTCTGACCAATACCAACTTGGGGAGGAAAGGGTTTATTTATTTTGCATCTCACAGGTTGCAGTTCATCAGGGAGCCCAAGGTAGGAACTCAGGGCAGGAACCTGGAGGCAGGAGCTGGAGCACAGGCCATGGAGAAATGCTGCTTACTGGCTTGCTCCCCTGGCCCCTGCTCAGCCTACTTTCATATGCTACATTGGCCCACCTGCCCAGGGGTGGCACCACCCACAGTGGGCTGGGCCCTCCCACATCACTCACCAAGAAGATGCTCCTCAGACATTGCCACAGGCCAGTCCAATAGAGGCAATTGCCCAATTGAGTCTCCCTCAACCCAGGTCTGTCAAGTTGACACTAAAGCTATCCAGCACACTAGCAATTGCCAGGGATTGACAGGGGGTAGGAATTGGGGGCAGGAAAGGGGTAGATAAGATTATAAAAGGGCAACACAGGGATCCTTGTGTCTTTGGAAATGTGTTATATCTCAACTATGTCAATGCCAAAGCCTTGTTATGACAGTGTATTACACACATATTTCTACATTATCTCAAAATGAAGTTTATTTTAAAAGTACAAAACAAAAAGAGGGAAAAAAAACCTCATAGCCCAGACCTATTTACTCATGAATGTCACTTAATCTTCACAAACTCCTATTAAACATGTACATCACCCAAATGCTCTTCAGTGAATACTTGGTTGAGAGGACATGGGGTCTGGGATGGGATCCAGGGCATTGAGCACACTAGAGTATGCATGCTAGGCAAGTGCTCTACCACTGAGGTACTTCCCTAGCCTGTGAAAACTTTGTAACATTGACAGCCCTTCTTGACAGGGGTTATATAAAAAAAGATTCCCTAGTCAAGCACGTTTGATAATGAAACAAAAAAATTTTAATGTATTTTTTCAAGGTCTTTACTATCCTAGTGAATATGCACATCCAAGTAGATGCCATCATATATAGCTTTCTTCAAATTTCTTTAACTTTAGAATTCTTCTTTTCATATGATACTGCAGCCGAAAAATTACTCATTCCTCCAAAAAGAGTGAGCCTACAGAGAGTAGGCCGGTCAGGGGCAAGATGAGGCGCACCTTGGGAAGAGGGGTGGAGCTATAGCCATTTGGAGGGTGAGCAGACTGGAGACTTAGCCAGAGGCCATATTGGAACTCAGGGAACAAAGCATGGAGCTCCAGCCAGAGGCCAGTGGTGGAGCGCTGAAAGCTGGTGGTTACTGTGGAGGAGTGGAGGTAAGTCTGCATGGATGGCTGGAGATGAGGCATTCAAACTGTGGGCATGGGTGCAAGTCTCCCAAGAAGGGAGGGAAAAGGAAAAATTTAGTGAAACAGATACCCATTAACAAACTGCACCAAGAATGAGTCTTCTGTATACCATAATAAATGTTGGGTTATTGTTTTCTATCAGTATCCTGCTGGAATTAGGTTTTTATGTTATTTCAAGTTACGCTACAGATTTACTGTTTTATAAGCCTGAGTATACTTTTATCATAGATGATAGATCTAAACTACTTACCATGTAACAATATAAATAGATCGAAGTACTAATGTAAAGACCAACATTCCATACATGACCTAAATTGAAAAGAAAAATAAAGTCAGCACAATCATTTCCCCTCTCTCTCCTCTTTCTTATCACCCATACTAGGAAAGTGCTCTGCCACTGAGCTACTATATTCATATCCCCCCCACCCCCCACTTTTTCTTTTTATTTGACAAAAGGGCTGACTATGTTAACTAGACCAGTCTGGAACTCTGGATCCTCCTGCCTTAGTCCCACAAGTGCTTGAATTATACATGTGTGTTACCATGCCCAGTTTACAGTCAGCTTTTTAAAAGAAGAGAGGGTCAGGTGCAGTGGCACATACTTGTATTTGCAGTTCTCATGAGGCTGACTCAGGAGGTTCACTGAGTTTGACAATAAAACACTGATAATTTTTTTCCCCTAGCTTTCTCTGTCACTAACTAGATGAGAAAAAGAGAATAAATCACTTAACCTTCCAAACTCTCAGTTATCTTAAGAAAGATGATGTATTAGTACAATAATGATTAAGTCAATCTATATGACCTGTATGAAATATAGACACATTATGTAGCACATAAGCAGATAAAAAATGCTATCTATGGGCCAAGAATGGTGGTACACACTTTTAATCCCAGTATTCAGGGGGTAGAGGCAGGTGGATCTCTGTGAGACTGAGGCCAGCCTAGTATATATAGTGAGGTCTCAAAAACAAAAAAAAACCCAACAAACAAAGGCTAGTTATCTTTTTCCAAATGTGCCAATTACATCAGTGTCCTTACATTCCTAATAATATAATGTACAAATGAAGCATAATAGAAAATTTTAGTCAAAACTACTTAAAAATCCTTGTTTTTCCCATTGTTTATACACTGTGCTACTTCTTGTAAAATTTGAGGGTCAAATGAGAAAATACAGGTATCCGCGTACTGCTGCACCATGTCTGGGACTCATCTTTAGAGACAGTTACTCTGGCAGGGATATTTAAAGTGATGAGGCTCCTTGGGACAGCAGATGATTTCTCATGTGAGACATTCAATTACTGATCTGTCAATCTGCTCCCTTAAAAGGGTTCACTGATTATTAGGCATTCGTTTATCTACTCCTACAAATGATTTTCTTTTTTGTTCCTTTGCCTTAAGATATGCTGGTGTTTCTAATGTAGAAGCTACATCATTACAGAATTACCCTATTCAGAAGGTCATTAAATTAAATATAGTTTTTGGCTCTTATTTGGAGATTTCTGGATCACCTTGGACTGTAAAGTAGAGCTGTTACCCGAATTTCGCCCCCTCAGGGAATTGAATCTGGTTAGCAGATATCTTAAATGTTTATTCACCCTTTATTTTCATTTTTTTTTCTTCTTCTGACAGGGTCTCACTATGTAATTCTGTTGAAGTCAAGCTATCTTGTTTACCCAATCTTGCTATTTTTTAAGGGGAGGGACTTTTTTGAGACAGGGTCTCCCTGTAGCCCCAGCTGGCCTGGAATTCACTTTGTGGACCAGGGTGGCCTTGAACTCAGAGATCCACCTGCCTCTGCCTCCCAAGTGCTGCGATTACAGGCATGCGCCACCACGCCTGGCTTGTCCTGACATTTTAAAGGAATATATAGTCAAGTTACTTAGTGGAATTTCCTTTAGTTTGGGGCTGTTTGCTATTTCCTCATGATTTACTAAGGTTATGCATTTTTGGTGGGATTATCAGATGACAATGATTAATGATGCTGTGTCCTCAGTGAATCACATCAGGAGAAACATGGTATCTATTTGTCCTTTAACTAGTGATATTAAATTTGATCATAAATTTTTCTTAATACAGTATTCAAATCATGAGTTCATATGAACATTGCTAATTGTAATCCAATTCTACAAGGCTCATTCTAGTCTTTTCTTTTAGATATTTATATTTGTTTGTTTCTTTAAGACAGTCTTACTATGCTGACCTTGAACTCTTGATCCTCCTCTTGCCTCAGATTCCTGAGTGCTGGGATTAGAGGTATACATCAACATGTCCAGTTATCTCTTTCCATGTTTGTAACTTGTTTCTTTGTTTGGCAGTTTATTATAAAGAACATTACAAAGGATACAGATGAACAGGATGAAGTGTGGCAGAAGGCACATAGAGTTTCCATGCCTATTCTGGACACACTGAAACTTCATGTGTTCCTATGTCTGGAAACTCCTGCTCTGATTGTGTGTGTGTGTGTGTGTGTGTGTGTGTGTGTGTGCGCGCGCGCGCGCGCGCACGCAAATCCAGAGCACTGGGCTATTCTGATTTTAAACTCTGGTCCTAGGATATAAACCACACTGGACATAGATAGATCCTGTATTCAACCTGCTTCCATTTTGACCAGCAAAGATTATTGCTATATACATAGAAAAAAATTACTAGACAACACAGATACTGAAGCATGGGTAGTTAACATTAATAATTTGCTATTTTTGTTAAATAAAAACAGTATCAAATAGACCTAAAACACAATAATGGAGAACTGATTATCATCAAAAATCTTAAAAATTAATTCCAAATTTTCAAATTATTTGTTTTGTGGTTATGATTTTTCTTATAAATGCAAAAATTATAAAAACTGAAGTTTTCATATAAATTAACTTTTTGTTTTTCATTGGGTAAGTAACTTTCTAAATAAAAGGGCAATTATATGATGACAACTTTGCAAATTACAATAAACAAGAGCAGTGTGAATATACCTGCTTTCAAATAGCCTGAAGAAAAGCAAAGCCCCATAATGAAGTTACAGAATTTATTCCAACAAATAGGCTGTTGTTTAATAGATGATTGTTGTATTGAGCTGAAAAGTTACAGGAATATATCTTATTTGTAAACATTTGTCAGATTCTAATTTTTTTTTCTTTTTGTATTAAAATTCACCTGTGGATGTATATGAACCAAAATAAATGGAGATAATTTTTCTCCTACAAAAGAAAAAAAAGTTACAGGCATGGTGGCACGTGCCTTTAATCCCGGCACTTGGAGGCAGAGGGAGGCGAATCTCTTAGATCTAGTCTGGCCTGGTCTACATAGTGAGTTTCAGGCCAGCTGGGGTTACAGGGAGACCCTGTCTCAAAAAGAGCAAAAAGAAATGTTACAGGAACATTTATTTATTATATAAGAAAAAATATTTTAAAATCACAAGGCTTCTGACATCCCTGAAAAACATATTTGTTTATATATGTATGTATGTTAGCTAGTTTGTTAAAAGAATGGTAACAGGAGCTACATCTAGGTTACAATCCTGGCTCTGCCTCTTAAGTACTGTGTTAACTAAGGGCACATTACTTCATACCTGAGCTCCTTCCCTTTAAGAAATGCTCAATAATCTTCAATATACAGGGTCATCAGTGAGAAGTTGCATGGCATCAGGTATAGTAATTAATAAATAACAGCTTTCTTTTTTTTTTTTTTTTTTTTTTTTGTCTTTTTGAGACAGGGTCTCCCTTTAGTCCCTGCTGGCCTGGAACTCACTATGTAGACCAGGCTGGCCTCGAACTCACAGAGATCCACCTGCTTCTGCCTCCCAAGAGCTGGGACTAAAGGCATGCACCACGACACCTGGCCTAATAACAGCTTTCTTTACTTAAGGCTGCAACTTTATTTCACTCTTGTTTAATGAGATGCACTTAAGACCACCATTTCCTACAATAACATTTCCAGTGTTTACTTTCTTCAGTATAATCTCCATCTCAAAAGTTTACTAAATATATCAAAAGACAAATATTCACAAAATTTTCAATTTGCGTTTTCTTTTTTAAAAAAATATTTTATTTAGCTGGGCGTGGTGGTGCACGCTTGTAGCTGCCATGTGGGTGGCGCACGCTTGTTAGCTGCCATGTGGGTGCTGGGAATCAAACATGGGTCCTCTGGAAGAATAACAAGTGCCATCTCTCCAGACCCCAGTGTTTTTTCTAGATCAAAGTATCATAAAGGCTCCTCCCCCCACCTGGCCTAAGCTAGTCTCAAACTCACTATGTAGTTGAAGTTGGTCTTGAATTCCTGATCCTGGCTACCTCCTCCAAGTGCAGGTTGGTTTCATAAAAAGATTTTATACATATATGTATATGCATATGAAGTTCCTAGGTTCTATCTGCTTTTGAAAGTGATACTGTACCTGCGTTACTAAATACCAACAGCCAGTTGGACTGTGACATTGACTGCCCTAGTTATACTCTAATTACCTATGCCCGACTCCTGTTTGTACCTCTGTTTCAAAGTGATCTCTTTTAAAATCCTTTTTTTATATTTTGAAACAAGGTCTCATGTGGCCCCGCGTGGCCTTGAACTTGCTGTATGAATGAAGATGATCTTGAAGTCCTGATTCTCCTGCTAGTATTTATTTCTTAAGTACTGGAATTATAGGCATACACCATCATGCCAGGCTAACGGTGAATATTCTTAAGACATTTTACTGTTTCACTTTCAAAAGCTGTATTTGCATATAATCTCCTAGAGAATGAAAATAAAGATGCAGGCATGTACTGTTAAATACTCAAAATGTATGTCATTTGAAAAATTACCTGATGGAATATAGGTTCTTTCACCTTTAGGTAAACCTGAAAAAGAAGAAACATAAGTGAATAAGAGTATAATATGCATGCATTCCTTTACTTCCTTTACAGTTTTTTTTTTTTTTTTTGGTCTTTTTGAGACAGGGTCTTTCTGTAGCCCCAGCTGTCCTGGAACTCAGTATGTAGACCAGGCTGGCCTCGAACTCACAAAGATCCGCCTGCCTCTGCCTCCCAAGTGCTGGGATTAAAGGAGTGCGCCACCAAGCCCGTCAGGAGCACAATTTTTAAATGACACAATATAAGGGAATCAAAATTGAAACCACCTCTTCAATGAGTCATCAACAAGACAAAGTTCAGGTTTTTTAACTCGACACTCAAAACTTCCCACAGTGCCTGTCTTTCTATTTGGCATCACTGCTGTCTTCTTGTCTCCTCATTCTAACCTTCAGAAAGTACTGCACTTCTTTAACTGTATTCCTTTTATGCTTCTGTATATTTAAACATACTGTTCTTTGTTTAGAAATCCTCCCTCACTGGCAAATACTGTTTAAATTCAACAGGCAGTATCCTCCTTAAAGCCTTTTCTGATTGTGTCTGGGTACAATAGAAGGAACCATTCACCCTCCTTCCTGTCATCATCTACATATAAGCTTTGTGCTCTACTACTGGTCTGTTCATATCCCCTATGAGTGAATAATTTCTTTGATACCAAGAACTGGGCTTAATATCGCTAAGTCTTCATTTACAGTAGTGATCTAATAATACTTTGGATAATTTTACAATTTGACTAAAGTTTCTATTTCTGGAATAATTTTTTTTGTTTTTCTTTTTGTTTTAACTACAAAAGGCCAAATTATTTCTCTTAAATAGCCAAAGGTCTTTGAAAATATATATCTGGGACATTATCTGCAAATCTAGACTCAGTAAGGAAAATGTTCTTAATCTCTGAATTTTTATTTCAAAATACTAATTTCTGAGGCAGGAGATGAGAAGATAATGGGGAAACATAATCAAAGTACATTATATATGTATGAAATTATAAAAAAGTTCTTAAAACAAATCAAAACAAAACCCATTTTCTCTTTATATAATTAATACTATTAGATTTACCCTGTTACTAATTTAGAAATGCAAAATAGCACCCATTCTTAATTTTATGTATTTATTTTTGAGATAGGATCTTGCCATGTAGGCCAAACTGGCCTAGAACTCACTCTGTAGCCCAGGCTGGCCCCAAACTCACAATCTTCTTGCTTTCATCTTCTGAACACAGGAATTATAGGCATGCACCATTACTCCAGGCTAAGCACAGTGTCTTAAAAGACACTGTTTTTTGTTGATTTTTATGAGACAGGGTCTCCCTGTAACCCCAGCTGTCCTAGAACTTGCTGTGTAGCCCAAGAGATCCTCTTGCCTCTGCCTCCTGAGTACTGGGATTAAAGGTACATGCCATCATGACAAGCTTTTTTTCTTTCTTTTTAAATTTGTTTTATTTAAAATTTTCTAACAATGCTGAGCATGGTAGAACATGACTTTAATATCAGCACTTGGGAGGCATAAGCAGGTGGATCTCTGTGAGTTCAAGGACAGCCTGGTCTTTATAGTGTTTCAGTCCAGTCAGGACTAACTACATAAAAACCCTGTCTCAAAAAAAAAGGAAGAAAGGAAGAAAAGAAAGAGAAAGAGAAAGAAAAAAAGGAAGGAAGGAAGGAAGGAAGGAAGGGAGGGGGGAGGGAGAGAGAGAGAGAGAGAGAGAGAGAGAGAGAGAGAGAAGGAAAGAGGAAAAAGAAAAGGGCTGGAGAGATGGCTCAGCAGTTAAGAACACTTGTTGTTCTTCCAAAGGACCTGGGTTTGATTCCTAGCACCCACAGGGTGGCTAACAACCATCTGTAACTCCAGTTTCAGGGGATTTGACACCCTCTTCTGGCCTCTGTCAGGCATTGCAGGATAGAGGTGCACTTAATATACATGGAGGCAAAATACTAATACACATTAAAAAAAAATATTTAAAGAAAGAAAGAATTTCCAAGAATGACAACTCTTATAAAGTATCTAAGCACAGGACACAAAACTGAAACAAGCATTAACAACAACAAAATCACATTTCCAAGTGAGTTAATGTGAAATATACATTCAGGGTCAAGTAATGTCCAATTGCCATAGCACTAATGGTCAAGAATTAAAAAGGAAGCTCAACTCTCATAATTGCTACCTGAAAGGGACAACCTTATTGGACTCTTATGGAATCCAAAAATGGTTCCTGCAACTCCAGTAGCAGAAAGTTGAATTCACACATCCACCATGAAAAGGTCACTGTTTTCTAGGCAAAGAATTATGGAGTCCTTATTATACGCCAGATATGAATATATAGTAAGTATAAAATGCTTACTATTATAACTTCATTTTAAAAAAATTTTTTATGTGTATGAGTATATCACCTACATGTATGTAAGTGCACTCGTGTCATGCAATGCCTGCAGAGGTAAGAAGAAGGCAATGAAATCCCCTGGAACTAGAGTTATGGGTGGTCATTAGCTGCCATGTGGGAGCTGGGAATTGAACTCAGGTCCTCTGCAAAAGCAGCCAGTGCTCTTAACTGCTGAGCCATCTCTCCAGCCTCTATATCTTCATTTTATGGATAAGAAAAACCTAAAGCTGAAAGAGAACTAGTAAGAGGGTTAGATCCAAACTCATACCAAATCTTTGTTTCTAAGCACATTATCTCTTAACTTACAAATGGATCTAGTCTTGATGCTGATGCCAATTCTATACAAATTTGGTTGGCCAAGCAAGTCACTGATACTCTACACTTTATTCTCTTTAATACAATAACAAGAGATACTTTCATCTCTGAAGTTGTTTAAATGTCTTTCATTATTAACTAGTATGCAGTTTAGGCAAATTACAGGAACTCAGGAAAACAGTGAATATCCTATTTGGCATCTTACTAGTTCAAATTTTCTTAGTAGGCTCTCAATCTTCATTTTTCTAACCTTTTCAGAAGCAAA
>NW_008347536.1:12859466-12916463 GCF_000622305.1 Nannospalax galili
TTATTATTTTGGTCTTTTGAGACAGGGTCTCACTGTAGCCCCAGCTGTCCTGGAACTCACTATGTAGATCAGGCTTGCCTTGAACTCACAGAGATCCGCCTGCCTCTCTCTTCTGAGTGCTGGGATTAACGCTGTGTGCCACCATGCCCGGCTTATTTTTTAAAAAACATTTATTTAGGGGCTGGAGAGATGGCTCAGTGGTTAAGAACACTGGTTGTTCTTCCAGAAGACCCAGGTTCAAATCCCAGCACTCACATAGTAGCTAATAACTGTCTGCAACTCCAGTTGCAGGGGATCCGACAGCGTCTTCTGTCCTCCAGGGGCATTGCACAACACGGGTGCACTTATCTACATGCAGGCAATACATGTATAAACATAAAATTAAAAAAAATTTTTTTTTAAAAACAAAAAATCATTTATTTAGAGTGTGTACATATATGGGTGGACACAACATGGTTCAAACGTAGAGATCAAAGGACAATTTATGAAGTCAATTTTCTCCTTCCACTATGTGGGTTCTGGGAATCGAACTCAAGGTGTCAAGGCTTGGAAGCAAGAAACTTTACCTGGTGAACCATCTCACTGGCTCCACTTACTTTTCACTTCTAGAATTTTCATACTCTGTGATATAAGGCTTTCTTCTCTTTCCTGTATTTCTGATTATTTGTCCTCAGTCTCCTCTGCTGTATCCATTTCCTACACTTGGTTGTCAAATGCCTGCATTCTATAGGGTTGTATCTTTAGGCACCGTAGTGGTCTATGCTATTCCGATGCCAGTTCACCTATCCCCATATTTCTGGTAAGACCCACATCCAGCCAACTCCCAAATCTGCGCCTTTAGTGCAGCATACCTGTTAAGCCTCAGGTATCATTAATACTGAGTACCTCAAACTCAGCTATATTATAAACTGAATTTATTCATTTCTACACCATGGCATAATGCTACTCATTATCTTTCCTAAAAAGCTGCTCAAACTTCAATTTTTTTAATTTTTAAAAAATTTCCCCTTTGAATTACATTAATTAATTAATACACACACGGGTACATAGCACTATATACATGAGACAGCATGCATATGAAGGCTAGAGAACATCTTGCAGAAGTTGGTTCTCTCCTTCCACTATGTGGGTTGCAGTGATCAAACTTAGCTCATCAGATTTGGCAGCAAACACCTTTAACCACTGAGCATTTCGCTGGCCCCATTTTTTTTTTTTTTAATATAACAGTGCAACTGGGTCTGTGTGTGTGCCCGTGTGTGTGCGCGTGTGCACTTAAATAATAATGTAATTTAAAAGAGAATTTTTAAAAAACTAAAATTAAAAAAAAAAACAAAACACGTAGCCCAGGCCAGCCTTGAATTCATTATAATATAGCCAAAGATGACCTTAAACTTCTGAACTTCCTGCCTCTACCCCCTGAGTACTGGAATTACAGACATACTCTACTATGCTTAGTTTCATTAGGTGCAAGGGATATAATCTAGGGCTTTTTGTGTGCTAGGCAAGCACTATAGCAACTGAGTTACATCCCTAGTCCTATTATTTATATATGTATTTTTTTAATAGTTTTTTTGAATTTTTGTGATTTCCAAACAATATGGTTTGATGTATTTAGATCCCCATCCCTCTCTGTACCTCCCCCCACTACGCTCCTGCCCAATGTAACATACTCACTGAAATGTACAACACGGCCTTGAGAGTCTGATTTGTGTCCGCAAATGTCTTTCAGTGTGGGCCCATCGACTAGGCCCAAAAATCCTATCCCTGTAAGATACTGTCTCTCTCTCTCCCAGGAGCCATTAATTACTGAAATTTCCTTAGGTTGGGTTGGGATATCTTACCCACTTTCCCATGTTTATGCTGGGATTTTGTCTGGTTTGAGCTTGCATAGGACTTGTGCATGCTGTTGGTACTGCTGTAAGTTCATATGAATAACTGACCCACTGTCTCAAAGACTGTTTACCTGTGGTCATCCAACCTCTGGCTCTTACAATCTTCCTGCCTCCTCTTCCGCAATGACCCCTGAGCCTTATTTCATTATATATCTTTTTTTTAAAATTATTTTTTTTATGTGTATGCATGTATTGCCTGCATGTAGGTAAGTGCACCCCTGCCATGCAATGCCCGCTAAGGTCAGAAGAGGCTGTTGGATCCCCTGGGACTGGAGTTATGAACAGTTGTTAGCTGCCATGTGGGTGCTGATATTTGAACCCGGGTCTTCTGCAAGAACAACCAGTATTCTTAACCACTAAGCCATCTCTCCAGCCCTCATTATATATCTTTTAAAAAATTTGTTTTTACTTTTTATTTATGTGTATGTGTGTTTATGCCATTTGTGCAATACAGGTGCATTGGATACTCTGGAGCTGAAGTCTGAGAGCTACCTGATGCGGGTGCTAGAAACCAAACTCTTCTCCTCTGGGAAACTAGCAAATGCTTTTAACTGCTGAGCCATCTCTCCAGCCCCTCATTTTATATTGAGACAGGATGGTATGTAGCCTGGCCCTGAACTTGCTACACAGTTAAGGATGGCCCTAAATTCATGATCCTTCTTCCTCTGACTCCAGAGTGCTAGAATTACAGGCATGTGCTAAAATGCTGGGATGCATGTTTTAATTTTAAAATAGGGTCTTGCTATATAACTTAGGCTGCCTTCAAAATTGGAACTATCCTATCTTGCCCTCCTAAATGCTGGGATTACAAGTCACATATAAAGGAAAACCCATCAAAATTAAAGCTGATTTTTCAGTGCAAACTATGAAAGCCAGAAGACACTGGATCAAAACAGTCCCAGTTCTAAAGGACCACAGAGGCCAACCAAGTTACTTTACCCAGCAAAAATGTCTACTTTAGTCGAAGAGGAAAGAAAAATCTTCCATGACATAAATAGGCCAAAAGAATTTATGTCCACAAAACCTGCCCTTAGGAGAGTTTTTTGAAATAATACAAAGAGCTGAAGAAAGGAACTACTATACCCAAGGGATTACAGAAACAAACTTAATGAAGGTATAACTGTGGAGATTCACAGCTACACCAAGTTTGTGAACAGAAATAAAAATGACAGGAATCAGTACACATCTTTAATTAATAACTTTAAATACCAATGGACTGAACTCCCCAGTGAAAAGACACAGAATAGTTGAATGGATTAAGAAACAAAACCTATCTTTTTGTTGTCTGCAAGAAATTCATCTCACTCTCAAGGACAGGCACAACCTTTAGGTGAAAGCGAATGGTACTAAGAAAAATGCAGGCATTGCAATTCTAATATCTGACAAAATAGACTTCAGACTAAAACTAATCAGAAGAGATAAATAGGGCCACTTCATTCTGATCAAAGGAATGATGAAAAAAGAAGATATTACAATCATGAACATATATTCACCAAACTCTGGTGCACCCAACTTCATAAAAACAATACTACAGGATGTTAAGACCCAGAATAATCCCAACTCATTAATAGTTGGGGACTTCAATACACCACTGTCTCCAATATATAGGTCAAGAGGACAGAGAATTAACAGAGACATCTGAATTAACCAATACCATACATCAAATGGGCTTAACAGACATCTACTAAATATTCCACCCAAGCACCAAATAATATTTTTCTATTCAGGACCACATGGAACTTTCTCCAAAATTAACCATATACTGGGGCACAAAAGAAGCCTCAACAAATACAAAAAGATTGAAATAATTCCATGCATTCTATCAGACCACAATGCAATAAAGCATAAAATCAACACAGAAACCCTAGTAACTACACAGACACATGAAGATGAAACGACACATGAATGGGTCAAAGGACAAATTAAGAAAGAAATAAAAGTATTCCTGGAGCTAAATGAAAAGGACAATACGGGGGTTCGGACCTCCATTGGGGTGGCTGCTCGGAGCTCAGCAGACCGCCAGAGAGTGCCGGGTTCTGGCCTCCCTCTGGCCTCCAACAACCAGGGGGCCTGAGAACCCAGGGGACAACCAAACAGCCCCTGATCGTGACTCCACATGGTGGTGAGCTTCCCTAATTGCACCATACCATCCCTCTACCTGGGATTTTGTGAGGACCCTCCCAAGGCCCCAGGGCAGATCTGGCTTTGGTGGGCTAGGGCTGAGATCCTAGCACAGCCTAAGAGGGTGGATTTGGACCTCCATTGGGGTAGCTGCTCAGAGCTCAGCAGACCACCATAGAGTGCTGGGTTCTGGTCTCCCTCTGGCCTCTAACTACCAGAGGGCCTGAGAACCCAGGGGACAGCCAGACAGCCCCCCATCCTGGGGCCACTCGCAAGGCCCTAGGGCAGATCTGGCTTTGGTAGGCTAAGGCTGGGATCTCAGAAGACCACCAGAGAGTGCGGTCTCCCTCTGACATAGGGTTGAAAATGCACAGGAATGCCTGCCTCCACATGGTGAAGGAAGCCTGAGTGTACCTGACTGGAACCTGAATTGGGCTTCTGTGGGTACCCCTGAATACCTGATCTGAAGCCATCAGTTCCCTCTAAAATAAACCCTAAAGAATGTGAACCCTGTAACAAGCTTTACATAGCCAATAAAGAAAGGATCTAGGCACCCAGATCACACAAACAGAAGCATACTTCAACTTAATTCTCATATCAAAATCATAAACAACAAAAGTAATTCACATATCAAAATGACAACAAAAGAATAATAAAATGGAAAGCCAAAACACTAAGTCCCCAGCAAAGCCCACCAATTCTGTGGAACAGTTCTATAGGGAGAACCCCCTATAGATAACCCAGGACACTGAATTTAAAACAACAATCATAAACATGATCAAGGAATTTAACGAATTTAAAGAACACACAAATAAACAAATCAAAGAGCTAAAAGAAGATAGGGATAAACTGCTGAATGAATTCACAAAAGACATAGAAGCATTGACAAAAACTCAGGCAGAAATGAAGAAGGAAGTGCAAAACTCAATAAGCCAACTTGAAACAACAGGGGAAAGTGTCACCTCTAGAATGAATGAAATGCAAAACAGAATATTAACACCAGAGGATAAAGTTGAAGAATTAGACCACTTAAGAAATGAGTATGGAAAATTTTTAAAAAGCACAAGAATGGAATATGCAAGAGATGTGGGACACCATGAAAAGACCAAATCTACAGATCATAGGAATAGAGGAAGGAATAGAATTTCAGGTTAATGGTGTTGACCAGATCTTAAACAAGATTGCAGAAGAGAATTCCCCCAAAATTAAGGAAAGACATCCCCATACAAATACAGGAAGCACACAGAACACCAAATACACAGGATCAGAAAAGAAACTCCCCATGATATATCATCATAAAACCACTAAATGTATAGAACAGAGAGAATACTGAAAGCAGCAAAAGAAAAAAAAGTCACAAAGGAAAGCCCATCAGAATTACAGCTGACTTATCAAAGCAAACTATGAAACCCAGAAAAGCCTGGACAAAGGTATTTCCAGTTCTACATGACAATAGATGCCAGCCCAGAATACTATATGGAGGAAAAATGTCTATTATAGTTGAGGGTAAAAGAAAAATCTTCCATGACAAGAATAGCCTGAAAGAATACATGTCTACAAAACCAGCCCTTCAAAGAATACTTGAAGCAATGCAGAGAGCAGAGAGAGAAACAATTATACTCCAGGGGCAATGAAAGAAAATAAACAAAGATATAATCTAGGAAACATAAAATTACACAGAAAACACATACAGCAAACAAAACGAGAGCAACAAATACACACCTTTCAATAATAACCTTAAATAACAATGGACTGAACACAGGCTAAGCAAATGGATTAAGCAACAAAATCCATCTCTTTGCTGTCTGCAAGAAACCCATCTCACCTTCAAGGACAGGCACTACCTTAAGGTTAAAGGATGGAAAAAAATATTGCAAGCAAATGGCACTAAGAAACAAGCAGGGGTTGCAATTCTAATATCTGACAAAATAGACTTCAAACTAAAACTAATCAGAAGAGATAAGGAGGGTCATTTTATTCTAATCAAAGTAGCAGTTAACCAAAAAGATATTACAATCCTTAACATATATGCACCAAATTCTGGTGCACCCAAATTCATAAATACAACACTACAGGACTTTAAGACACAGATTAACCCCAACTCAGTATGGTAGGGGACTTTAATACCCCACTGTCTCCATTAGACAGGTCAAGTGGAAAAAGAATAAACAGAGAGACATCTGAATTAAATGATACCATACATCAAATGGACCTAACAGACATCTTTTGATTATTCCATCCAAACACCAAAGAATACACTTTCTACTCAGCACACTTCAGGGAACTTTTTCAAAAACTGACCACATAATGGGCCACAAAACAAAACTCAACAAATACAACGATATTGAAATAATTCCATGCATTCTATCAGACCACAAAGCAATACAGCTCTAGATCAACACTGGACGAAGTTCTAGTCATTACACGAACTCATGGTGATTGAACAACACACTCCAAAACAATGAGTGGGTCAAAGGGGAAATAAAAGGATTCCTGGAATTCAATGAAAAGGACAATACAACACAACAGAACCTGTGGGACACATTAAAAGCAGTCATAACAGGGAAGTTTATGGCTCTTAGTGCCTACATTAAAAAATTGGAAAGAGCCCAGATAACCTAACAATGAAACTCCCAGCACTGGAAAGGCAAGAACAAATAAAACCCAAACCTAGCAGAAGAGAAGAAATAACAAAAATCAGAGCAGAAATTAGTGAAATAGAAACAAAGAAAACAATCAAAGAATCAGTGAATCTAAGAGCTGGTTCTTTGAAAAGCTAAACAAGATAGACAGACCCTTAGCCCAGTTAACCAAAAGAAAGAAAGAGCAAATCCAAATCAACAAAATCAGAGACGAAAGGGGGAATATCACAAGAGACAGCCAAAGGATCCAAACAATTAAAACGGAATATTTTAAGAACCTATTCCCTACTAAATCTGAAAGCTTAAAAGAAATGAATGGATATCTGAACCTCCAAAGTTAAACCAAAAAGAGATCAACAGTTTAAACAGGCCGATAACATATAAGGAAATTATAACAGTAATACAAAGCCTCCCCCCCCCAAAAAAAAAGCCCAGGCCCAGATGGATTCACAGCAAAATCCTACTAGACATTTAAAGAAGATCTCTAACCAATACTACTTAAATTATTCAAAATGATAGAAACAGAGGGAGAACTCCCAAATTCCTTCTATGAAGCCAACATCACTCTAATACCCAAACAAGGTAAAGACACAACCAAAATAGAAAACTATAGACCCATATCCTTAATGAACATAGATGCAAAAATTCTCAACAAAATACTTGCAAACTGCATACAGACACACATCAAAAAGATCATTCACCACAATCAAGTAGGCTTTATCTCAGAAATGCAAGGATGGTTCAATATACGCAAGTCAATAAATGTCATTAATCATGTAAATAGACTCAAAGACAAAATCCAGATAGATGCAGAAAAGGCTTTTGACAAAATTCAGCATGCATTTCTGTTCAAAGTCCTAGAGGGAATTTGTACTGAAGGGAACATTCCTCAACATAAGTAAAGCTATATACAACAAACCCACAGCCAATATCATTCTAAATGGAGAAAAACTGTAAGCATTCCCATTAAAATCAGGAACCAGACAAGGATGTCCACTATCTCCACTCCTTTTCAACATAGTGATTGAAACTCTTGCTAGAGCAGTAAGACAGGGGAAGGAAATTAAAGGAGTACTAATTGGAAAAGAAGAGGTCAAACAATCACTTTTTGGAGAGTTTATGATACTATACCTAACAGATCCCAAAGGTTCCACCAGAAAACTCCTAGAACTGATAAGCACTTGCAGTATAGTGGCAGGTTATAAAATCAATCTACAAAAATCAGTAGCCTTTCTATATATCAATAACAAGCAATTGGATAAAGAATACAGGGAAATGCTCCTATTCACAATTGCTGCAAAAAAATTTAAAGTATCTTGGAATAAATCTGAAAAAAAGACATCAAAGATATCTACCATGGAAATTTTAAATCATTAAAGAAAGATTGAGGAAGACACCACAAGATGGAAGGACCTCCCATGTTCATGGATTAGAAGAATGAATATTGTGAAAATGACCATCCTACGAAAAGCAATATATAGATTCAATGCAATCCCAATCAAAATCCCCATGATATACTTCACAGAATTAGAAAAATGCATCCTCAAATTCATATGGAGGCATAAAAGACTCCAGACAGACAAAGCATTGGTGGGATTAATATACCAGATCTCAAAGTATACTACAGAGACATAGTCATAAAAACAGCATGGTACTGGCACAAAAACAGACACATAGATCAATGGAATATCATTGAAGATCCAAACCTGAGTACATGCAATTTCAGCCACCTGATATTTGACAAAGGTGCCAAGAACACACAACGGAGGAAAGACACCATCTTCAACAAATGGTGTTGGCAAAACTGGATCTACACCTGTAGAAGAATGAAACCAGATCCTTATCTTTTGCCTTGCACAAAAGTCAGCTGCAAATGGATCAAGGACAGCAATGTGAAACTGAAAACCCTAAAACTATTAGAAGAAAATATTGGCAGTAACTTACAGGATATAGGTGTAGGAAAGGATTTTCTAAGTCAGACAGAAGTTGCTCAGGAATTAAGGTCAGCAATCAGTAAGAGTGACCTCATTAAACTAAAAAGCTTCTGTACAGAAAAAAAAAAACAATCAAAAAAGTGAAGAGAAAACCCACAGAATGGGAAAAAATCTTCACCAGTGACACATCTGACAGAGGTTTAACATCCAGAATGTATAAAGAACTCAAATTAGAAAGAATTGAAAAACCAAATGACCCAATTAATGATGGGCTAAAGACTTAAACAGAGAACTCTCAAAGGAAGATATAAAGATGGTTAAGAAACATCTCAAAAAGTGTTTAAAATCATTAGTAATTAGGGAAATGCAAATTAAAACCACCCTAATGTATCACCTTACCCCAATCAGACTGGGTAGGATCAAGAGAACAAATGATACCAAATAGTGGCAAGGATGTGGAGAAAGGGGGATGCTCATTCACTGCTGGTAGGATTGCAAACCTTTGCAGCTTCTATGGAAATCAGTGCGAAGAACTCTTAAAAAACTACAAATGAACCTACCACATGACCCAGTTATACCACTCTTTGGCATGTACCCAAAGCACTCATCCTATTGTAGAGACACTTGTACAACCATGTTTGTTGCTGCTCTTTTCACAATAGCTAAGAGATGGAAGCAACCTAAGTGTCCCTCAACAGACAAGTGGTTAACAAAAATGTGGTATGTTTACACAATGGAGTTCTATTCAGCAGGAAAGAAGGATAAAAGAATGAAATCTGCAGGTAAATGGATGGATCTAGAAACTGTTATACTAAGTGAAGTAACACAGACTCAGAAAAATAAACGACGTATGTTCTCCCTCATATGTGGCTCCTAGCACCAAATCCTTTTATGTTCCAGGTCTTTCTAATAAGATGATGATATATATCAGTCCCTTCTGCATGAAAGAACTAGCATCATCATGACTTTGGCTGAGACTGATTCCTAAACATAGTCACAATTGGGCTTCGTGACAGGTGTGCTCATTCATTAAAGGAGTGCCAAGCAGGGTCACTGGATCCTCACCTGAATATCCAGCCATTCTTCCCAGCCAACTAGTCCAGCATTGGAAGACAAAAAAAAAATGAGGAAGAACCCAACAGGGGGATGCTTTTGGAAGCCCTTATCAAGAACCTCCAATGGACTCTCCATGAACATCTGAAAACTGCCCTGCTCCGACTTTTTTCTAGTTCCCTGTCTAGAACTTGTAATGCTAATTACTTTTGCCTTTACTTCTCCTCCACACCTCCCAATCATGATTCAAGGACTTTCTTCTCCCCTTAGAGACAAAAGTCATACAATTTGGGCGTCTTTTAGATAGACCCACTGAAGAGGTACTCCAATTGCCTCACCCTGCCTCCCTGTTCAGCATGTAATAAGCCAGAGTGGTTGGTGTTCCTATTCCCTATTGGCGATTTGGATAGCCCCTTCAGAGGATGGTGTGATAAGAATAGGAGGTAGGAACTGGCTAGGTAGTTAGGGTAAAAAGACCCCAAAGAAATGTAGCCAGTTTCTTGGCTAAAAGTCAAAATTTTGAGGCCTGTGAGCAACATACTCTGTTTCAAGGCCAAAAAAGTCAAACATATTTGGGAGCTTATATCTAATCCTTAAAAGATTTTAGGGTTACCACTCCAGAGGGGGGAATGTTGAAGGGAAGGAGTGGGCATGGATTTGATCAAAACACCTTATGTACATGTATGAAATTCTCACTAAAGTTTTTGTAAAAATTAAAAAAAAAAAAAAAGGACAATACAACACAGCAAAACCTCTGGGACATGCTGAAAGCAGTCCTTAGAGGTTAGGTTTATAATTTTAAGTGCATTCATTAAAAAAAAAAAAAGAACACAAATAAATGACTTAACATTGCAACTCAAGATACTTGAAAAGCAACAACAAATAAAACCCAAACACAGCAGACAAGAAGAAATAACAAAAATCAGAGCAGAAATTAATGAACTAGAAACAAAGAAAACCCATATGGTACCAAATTTGAAAACCTCAAAGAAATGTATGGGTATCTAAAAGCATGGGAACAAGCAAAACTAAAACAAGAAGAGATCAACAGCTTAAACAGGCCCATAACACAAAAGGAAATTGAAACAGTAATACAAAACCTCCCAACTAAAAAAATCCAAGGATCAGATGGATTTATAGCAGAATGGAGAACTTCCAAATCACTTCTATGAAGCCAGCATCACTCTAATACCAAAGCCAGTTAAAGATACAACCAAAAAACAAAAACTACAAAACCATATCCTTAATGAACATAGATGCAAAAATTCTCAACAAAATGCTTCCAAACTGCATACAGACACACATCAAAAACATCATCCACCATGATCAAGTTGCTTTATTCCAGAGATGGAGGGATGGTTCAATATATGTAGGTCAATAAACATCATAAATCATATAAATGGACTCAAAGACGAGAACCACATGGTCATCTCAATAAAATTCAACATACATTTATGTTCAAAGTCCTAGAGGGAATTGGACTGGAGGTAATATACTGTGGGAGACAGTCTTCAGCCTAGGGTGATATTGCAACTGTCAGGGTCACGTGGTTTCCAGGAATCCAGGCTCTGTAATCTGAAACCCAGTATGCTAATGAAGCATCCTACCCGCTATTCTGTGATAGGAAGTTAAGTCTGTTATGCTAATAGGATGCTAAGTATGCTAATATGGTATCCTACTTACTGTTCTGTGAAAGGATGCTAAACATGATATGCTAATGAGGAATCCTACTTGCTGTGCTATGATTGGACCACTATCCCTATATAAGCATGTGCCTTTCTGCAATAAAGCAGACCTGTGTCACTGAACCTGGTCTCCTGTGTCTGAATGCGGCACTGCTGACACAGTCTCCTCACCAGCCCTGGGGTCCAGAACCGGGCAAAAGCAGCGACACAGGAGGCAGCACAAGGCGAGCACAAGGGCTGCCTCAGCACCAGGCAAGCACAAGAGCGGCCTCAGCCCAGGGCACCCAGAAGAGCAGCCTCAGGCCAGGCAAGCAGAGGAGCAGCCTCGACACCCGTGAGAACAAATGAGCGGCACCCACGAGAACGGAGGAGCAGACGCCACTGGCAGTGACCGAATATACCTCAACATAATTAAAACTATATACAACAAACCCAAAGCCAACATCATTCTAAATGGAGAAAAGCTGGAAAAATTTGTCAGGAACCAGACAACATTGTCCACTATCTCCACTGCTTTTTAACATGGTGCTTAAAAGCCCTGCAAGAGCAATAAGACAAGAAAAGGAAATTAAAGAAGTAAAAATGGGAAAAGAGATCAAATTATCCTGTTTTGCAGATGATATATTGTATCTAAGAGACAGCAAGAAATTCCATCAGAAAACTCCTAGAAATGATTAACCATTTCAGTAAAGTGGCAGATTACAAAATTAATCTACAAAAGTCTGTAGCCTTTCTATATACCAATAAGAAGAAATCCAAGAAAGAGTACATGGAAACACTCTTTTACAATAGTTGCAAATCAATCAATCAATCAATCAATCAATCAATCAATCAATCAATCAATCAATCAATCAATCTTGGAATAAACCTGACCAAAGATATTAAAGACTTCTACAATAAAAATTTTAAATCTTTAAAGAAAGAGATGAAGGAAGACATTAGAAGATGGAGGGACCTCCCATGCTCATGGATTGGAAAAATTAATATGGTGAAAATGATCATCCTACTAAAAGCCATTTACACATTCAATGCAATGCAGATCAAAATCCCCATGACATTTTTCACATAACTGGAAAAAACCACCCTAAGATTCATATGGAAGCACAAAAAACCTCGGATAGCCAAAGCAACCCTGAACACTAAGAACAATGCCAGGTGGATTACTATAGCACATTTTAAACTGTAATACAGAGCTATAGTCATAAAAACAACATGGTACTGGCACAAAAATAGACCCATAGATCAATGGAACAAAATTGAAAACCCAAATATGAGTAATTGCAATTTCAGCCACCTGATACTTGACAAAGGGTCCAAGAATATTCACTGGAGGAAAGACAGCATGTTCAGCAAATGGTGCTGGCAAAACTGGATCTCCATCTGTAGAAGAATGAAACTAAATCCCTATCTTTCACCTTTCACAAAAGTCAACTCAAAATGGATCAAAGACCATAATGTGAAGCCTCAAACTCTGAAACTGTTAGAAGACAACATTCCAATAACCTACAAGATATAGGTGTAGAAAAGGATTTTCTAAACTGGACAGCAATTGCTCTGGAAACATGGTCAAGAATCAATAAACAGGACCTCATTAAACTAAAAGGCTACTGTACTTCAAAAGAAGCAATGAAGGAAGTGAACAGAAAACCCACAGAATGGGAGAAAATCTTCACCAGCAACACATCTGACAGAGGTTTAATATCCATAAATATAATGAACTCAAAAAACAAAGAATCAAGAAAGGAACTAACAAACTCAAAAAACAAAGAATCAAGAAAGGAAGTAACCCAATTAAAAGATGGGCTAAGCAGCTGAACAAAGAGTACTCAAAAGAAGAATTAAAGATGGTTAAGAAGCATCTTAAAAGGTGTTCAACACCACTAGTAATTAGGGCAATGCAAATTAAAACCTCTTTAAGATTTCATCTTACCCCAGTCAGACTAAGATCAAGAGAACAAATAATACCAAATGTTGGAGAGGATGTGGGTAAAGGGGAATACTCATCCACTGCTGGTGGGATTGTAAAGTTGCTCAACCTCTATGGAAAGCAGTGTGGAGAACTCTAAAAAACTACAAATGAACCTACCATTTGACCCAGTTCTACCACTCCTTGGCATATACCCAAAGAACTCATCTCATTGCAGAGACACTAGTATGTCCATATTTATTGCTGCTCTTTTCACAATAGCTAAGAGATAGAAGCAACCTAAGTGTCCCTCAACTGACAAGTGGATAATGAAAATGTGATTCATTTATATGATAGAGTTTTACTCAGCGTTAAAGAAAGATGAAATAATGAAATTTGCAGGCAAATGGATGGAACTAGAAACTGTTATGCTAAGTGAAATAACACAGACTCAGAAAAAAAAAAATTACGTATGTTCTCCCTCATCTGTTGATCCTAGCAGCAAATCCTTATAAGTGAGTATGTATCCAGACATAACTATAGGAACCAGGATAATGAAAAGGAACCAAGGCGGTAAAGGAAAAGAATCTAAAAGAGAAGAGTAGGAAACAGGTGTTAATAAGGGTGAAATGGATAAACATTGGGGAATTGTAAGGGGTCGGGGGAGGGAGGGTTATACAAGGAACCTTGGGGATAAAGGGAAAGAAGAAGCTCAAGAGAGGTGGGACCATAGGAGAAAAGTATTATTAAGAAAAAAATAGTTAAACTTTAAATGGGGAAACCATGGTGGAAGGGTTAGACAATGTGAGAGATAAATAATGCCTAGCTAGTTTTTAAAAAAAACAGAGGGAACCATATTAGTCCAACAACCTACTGACAAATTATACATACAACTAGTTCAAGGAACATAATATATGTCTAGTCAAGGTTTATCTGAGATGTTTTGGTCTTTGCCCAAACTTTATCTACATAGCACATGGTAATTCAAAGTACCAGACAGGTGGCTATTTAACAGCCATACTTTGAGGCCTATACTGATTTGGTCAGAGGGACTTAAAGGACAGTTTTTGCTCCATGCCCTCTAAGGTTGACTAAGTTCCAGGGGACTACAGAGCACCTCTCAAAATGTCCTGTAACTGTGGTGAATCTCTTGTCCTTTTGATTAAAGAGACCATGGAAACCCCAGGAGATGGACCTGAACCAGTATCCAGTCTACAAAGAAGATTGTCAACACAGAAGAAACATTTCCTCCATGCTTCCAAGTGAAGCCATCACGGTCAAGCAGAACCTTTGACTTAACTCCACATAGATGGATCTGGTAGAGTAAAGGAGCCCAGGGCTCCTCCTAAGCCCAGGTGACCCGCCCCCCCCGCAAGGAACAGATCCTCAAATAACCTTAAGAGTAAAAATAAATTGGTTTATCTGTGCCAACTACATGGTCTTAAACACCCAAAAGGAAAGTATAACCAAAGATTAAAGGGATCAATATTAATTCTTTAAGAGTCCATGTGTATAGCTAAAGGCTACCTAACAAGAAACAATGCCAGACAGGAGATACCTTCCTTTGAGTTGTTGGCCAGGATGGCCCAAAGACTCCCAGACAGTAATGCAGCATAGAATTGGGAAAATGAACAGAAGACCTCAATCTTATCTAAAAGAATATTGGCAACAGCTTGCTGCTACATGAGGAAGAGCTGATCTTCCTAAAACAAGGAACTATAGATAGGCTGAATAGATTCAGCAGATGGATAAGCACTGGGGAATGGCTGGGACAGTAACAGGTATGACAGAGAATATGGACTCCAGTGGGGGGTGATGGGGGTGTATGGGAGGGTATCACTTGGGATGTGGGTATATAGATGAATAAGATTGTTTGGGATGTTCTGTATGAAATACATACACACACACAAATCAATAAATTAAAAATGAGTTATATTTGAGGAAGAAGCATAAAAGTTTGCAAAAAAAATACTATTTAAAAATGTTTCACCAGATTGTTGGCTGGAGAAGTGACAAACTCCCATTCATTAGTTAAGGTAGCAGACACAAGCTCATGTTTAGAATTCTGGGGAAAGAATGATATCTGTGATATCTTATGGAATTGTCACACTATCATAATAGTCTCTTTTATTTTAGATGTTTTTCCTATGTATGTTTGATCCCATCTTTTCAAATAAATTATAAATTCTCTAAAATAAAAAAAAATCAAACTCAATTGTAACTTCTTTGAAGCTTTCCTTGACCTTCTCAAGCCATATATATATTTTTAAGACAAGGTTTCCCTGTAGTCCCAGCTGGCCTGGAACTTGCTGTGTATACCAGGCTGGCCTGGATCTCAGAGATCTGCCTACATCTGCCTCCTGCCTCCTGAATGCTGGGATTAAAGGCATGTACCACCACACCTGTGTCAACCAGTCTGTCTTTCAATGTAGGCCAGGCTGGACTCAATTTGGATTTTCTAACCTCAGTCTCCCAAGTGCTAGGATTATAAGTATATGCCATCATGCCTGACTCAAAACACTAATTTGGGGTATTTTTTCTTCAAATTTTAGACTGGCCTCAAACTCATGGGTGATCCTCCCCAACCAGTACTTTTAAAATTGAAATCAGGAAGTGGTATGTGTGTGTAGACAAAGTTATATAGGTGAGACTTGCCTAAAACTCACTTCACAGCTCAGCTTGCCTTAACCTTCTTATCCTCCTACTGTAGCTTCTGGGTGCTGGGATAATAAGCATGTTCCACCAGGCCTGGCTTTAAAAATAAATTAAATTTTAAAAAGATTCATTATTGGGGGTGGAGAGATGGCTCGGCAGTTAAGAACACTTGCTGTTCTTCCAGAGGACCCAGGTTTGATTCCTAGCACCCACATGGTGGTTAACAACCATCTGTAACTCCAGTTCCAGGGGAATTCAATGCCTTCTTCTGACCTACAAGAGCACCGTACGACACAGGTGAACTTACACACATGCAGGCAATACACTCATACACATAAAATAATTTTTTTTAAAAGATTCATTATTATTTTTTAATTACATGTATGTGTCTGTGCAGGAATGTATATGTGAGTGTGGGTGCCCTTAGAGGCCAGAGGTATCAGATCCTCCTTGGAGCTAGAGTTATAGGCAGCTGTAAGCCACTGGGAACTGAACTTGGTCCTCTGCAAGAGCCCTATGCTCTTTTAACTGCTGAGCCATTTTTCCAGCTCCAAATTTAATTTTTAAAACTAGAACATAAAGACAAAAATTTCCCATATGCATGGCATGTCAAACACTCAATGGTCTTAATTGATCTTTTCTCTCATCACTGTATGACTATTTTACCTTTATTCTTGCAGATACTATCTTTTGAAGCAATACTTGCTTCATATGTTTAACTCCCCAGCTACCTAGGAGAATGAGTTCTTCTCTCATGGAGAACAACAACTACTTAGTTGCTTTTGTATTTCTAGTACCTGATAAATATATACATATATATATGTATGTATGTGTATACATATACATATAAATACATATACAGACATCTTTTTTGCGTGTGAAAATTTGCTTTAATCTTCAACAAATGGTAAAGTTATATGTATGCTATATAATGCTTTATGATGTTTCTTTATGATTATCTGTAAATGATATGCATATTTTATATACCTGTATACATGGGGGATCACATAAAAATTTCTCACACCAAAAAGGATTGCAGGTAGAAACATTTTAACAAGCTCTGATCAAGAGAGCTAGATTTTGTTTTTCCTTAATTCTATATTTAACTTCAAAAGTAAAAGACAGTTAACAGTTCTCTTTTCTCACTTAATACTGGAACATTTCCTACATCTCCAGGTGAGAGTGATGACAATCGTTTTTGCATGCATGTCATTGTCCTAAATGTGCATGAACACTTTTACATTCTTTCACAAAATGTCTTATTATGCATCAATGTTTAATATTTATAAATACATGTATAATGTATAAGTAACATATACACGCTTGTACATACACATCTGTCAGCTTTTAAAACAGTTCATATTTGGAAGAAAAGTTGTGAATAGGAAACTACATATGAAACAACAATGAATATGAAACTAAAATCTAATAACTCTGGATCTAAAATAAATGATGTGCTAAGTACTTGATGAGGAAATGTAGACTGTAATATTGGTTCATATATTCACATATATGTATATTTATATATGAAATCAACAAGTTTGGTTCATTTTAAAGACACCTGGAAATAAGTATATTCACTTGTATGAACTCAATGGCCATCTGGATGATAGATTTTAGTTTCTGTGACTAATCAATCATGCATTATATGCTAATGCTTTTAATTCTGTACTATATATTCACAGAAATGGTAGTTTTGGCTCATACTAGGTATACTTTAAAATATTATTTTCTATTTTTGTTAAGTTTATCAACAATATAAGAGGTCCTTCTTTAAATCATTTTAAAAATGAATTTCCTTAGACTTTCTCAGTCATTTTACAGTTAGCCAAAGGATAGCTAAGAAAGTTATGCTATTGTTCTTTGAATTTTAGTGAATTGAACAGTCAAAATATACATACAGATAGTTTTGCATATTTTTTCTACAGTGAGTTTTGCATCTATACTATTTGTTAGTGTAAACACCAGGTTTTTCTTTCTTAAATAATATATAAAAATTTTCCCCATTGTATTACCTTTTTTTATTTACTTATTTGTTTTTTATTCCAAAAAGAGGCAATTTTTAACACATTTTCGCAGAAATTACTTGAAGCAGATTACATGAAAATATACAGACAATTAAGTTTAAGTGGGAAAAAATAGGACTAAGAAATCAAAACCAACAGATTCGCCAACATGGGGTCAACTTTGGTGGAATAATGAAAGTTTCCATTAGCTCTGTTCTTTTCTTTTTGAAAATCCTAATGAGTTTATTGGGCTTGCTAACAGAGCATAGGGTGGGGGCTTTATTTACAGAAGAATGGGCACCCCCCCACACTTACAGCTGCACTGGAAAGGCCCACACACAAACATAGATCCTGTGACTTTCTGACAGCTGCACAAAATGGTGAGAGAGTTGCCTCATACCATTCATGGCTTATATATCCTTAACCCCTACCCCACATCCAGCAAAGGTTGACTGACTGGATGGGAGGGGTAACTGACTCCCCCCATCGAGGAGGTGTGACTACAGCTTGCCAGCATAGTTGTCAGAGGACACTTCTAGGTAACACGCCACCCCTTACTTCATCTCTTACATTCTTCCCACTAACCTCTTCCATAAAACTCCCTGAGCCTTGGAGGGGATGATAGGTGTGGGGTGATCTTCCTCCCATTATAGTAAGGCATTGAACTTTTGGGTCTCTGTATCATCTGTTCTCCATGGGCTGTTGGCCCGTTTCAGTGGTATTCAATCTACTATAACAACACAAACGGCGATAAGAACATCCAAACAGTGGCTGCTATAACTTAATCAATGGGCATAAACATAAATGACTGGATGGAACTTTAGCAGGTGCATCACATCCATCTAAGAGGCAACTGTAGTGGCTTCCGCACTAGGGCCTATATCCTCCCCTGCCACAGGGGTTGGCCTATTTTACAGTACCAGATGTGTGTTCCACCTCTAGGACCAGGCATTATATCCAATCAAAACTTTTCTGGTTGTACATAAACTAGATGTACCACTATTGTACCAGCTGGAATATCTTGTTTGGCATGGTGCTAGTGCAGCATGCCGGGGTCTGTTGTTAAGCAGAATTACAGGGGATAGTTCTCCCCCAGCCATCTGCATGTCCCATTCAGGCACTATGAAAGCCACCCATCTAGTGACAGGGAATCTCTAGCTTACTTCAAGCTTGATTTGTACTTCTCCTGCGCTCACATCATGTGGTGTCTTCAGCAATAGTGTTTTACCATCCACTTATGGTATACAACCAATATTTTTGGCAACGGCCATTATTGTTTGGGGACCTCTAGGACCCCTCTGGAGAACAGCTCATAGTAGGGCAACCCACCTCTGGCACTGGGATTTTCATTTAATAATTGTATGGCTTCTGGTTGGGGTTGTTCTTACATCCCTGTAGGGTACCTTCTGTGCTTAAGGCTTTTTTTTTACTGTGTATTGGGAGAATTATTTTCTCCCCTTTATTCCCATAGTTCTTTGTATAGCCTGCCTTCCCACTTTCCCCTTTAAATACCCCCCTTTTGCATATTTCTCCTACTATTCTTCTCTTTCAGGGTCCTTTGCTCTCTTTCCCTGCCTGGTTCCCTTCTATATTCCACATTCCAGCAGTTACATCAGGATATACACTCACTTATAAGGATTTGGTATTAGGATAAACAAATGTAGGAGAACATATTTTGTTTTTCTGGGTCTGTGTTACTTCACTTAGTACAACAGTTTCTAGATCCATCCATTTACCTGCAAATTTAGTTATTTCATCTTTCTTTACTGCTGAGTAGAACTCCACTGTGTAAATGTACCACATTTTTGTTAGCTACTCCTCAGTTAAGGAGCTGTTAGGTTGCTTTCATCTCTTAGCTATTGTGAAAAGAGCAGCAACAAACATGGTTGTACAAGTGTCTCTGCAATAGGATGAGTCCTTTGGGTATATGCCAAGAAGTGGTATAACTGGGTCATATGGTAGGTTCATTTTTAGCTTTTTAAAGAGTTTTCCACACTGCCTTCCATAGGGGTTGCATGAGTTTGCAATCACACCAGCAGTGAATGAGCATTCCCCTTTCTCCACATCTTGCCAGTATTTGGTATCATTTGTTCTATTAATCTTAGCCAGTCTGACTGGGGTAAGGTGAAACTTAAGGTGATTTTAATTTGCAGTTACCTAATTACTAATGATGTTGAACATCTTTTAAGATATTTCTTAGATCATTTCTTCCTTTGCAAACTCTGTTTAGATCTTTAGCCCATATTTTAATTTGGTCATTTGTTTTATTGGTTCTTTGTTGTTGGTGGGGTTTTTTGTTGTCTTTTTTTTTTTTTTAGTTCTTTATATATTCTGGATGTTAAACCTCTGTCAGATGTGTCACTGGTAAAGAATTTTCTCCCACTCTGGGTTTTCTCTTCACCTTCTTGATTGTGTCTTTTGCTGTACAGAACCTTTTTACTTTAATGAGGTCCCACTTGTTGAATGTTGACCTTAATTCCTGAGCAACTGATTTAGAAAGTCCTTTCCTACACCTATATCTTTTAGGTTAATGCCAATGTTTTCTTCTAATAGTTTCAGAGTTTTGAGTTTCACATTGAAGTCTGTGCTGGATAGCTTTAGTGTCAACTTGACACACCTGGGTTGAGGGAGCTTCAATTGGGGAATTGACTCCATTGGACTGGCCTGTGGCCAGGGCTATGGGACATTTTCTTGATTGTTGAGTGATGTGGGAGGGCCCAGCCCACTGTGGGTAGTGCCACCCCTGGGCAGGTGGGCCTGTGTTGGATAAGAAAGCAAGCTGAGCAGGGGCCAGGGGAGCAAGCCAGTAAGCAGCGTTCCTCCACGGCCTGTACTCCAGCTCCTGCCTCCAGGTTCCTGCCCTGAGTTCCTACCTTGGGCTCCTGGATCAACTGTGACCCAGGATATGTAAGCTAAATAAACCCTTTCCTCCCTTTGATCCATTTGGAGTTGACTTTTGTGCAAGGTGAAAGATAAGGCTCTAGTTTCATTCTTCTACAGGTGGAAATCCAGTTTTGCCAGCCCCATTTGTTGAAGACGCTGTCTTTCCTCCATCGTGTGTTCTTGGCACCTTTGTCAAATATCAGGTGGCTGAAATAGGGTGTACTCAGGTTTGAGTCTTCAATGATGTTCCATTGATCTATGTGTGTATTTTTATGCCACTACCATGCATTGTTTTTTGTGCTCAGGGTTGCTTGGCTATCTGGGGTCTTTTTGTGCTTCCATACAAATTTAAAGTTTTTTTTTTTTTTTGTAATTCTGTGAAGTATGTCATGGGGATTTTGATTTTGATTGTATTGAATGTATATATAGCTTTTGGTAGGATGGTCATTTTCACTATATTAATTCTTTCAATCCATGAGCATGGGAGGTCCTTCCATTTTCTGGTGTCTTCCTCAATATCTTTCTCTAAAGATTTAAACTTTTCATTGTACAGATCTTTGATGTCTTTGTTCAAGTTTATTCTGAGATATTTTATTTATATTTTTTTCAGGCTATTGTGAATGGGAGGGTTTTGTTATCTCTTTCTCCAACAGCTTGTAGATTAATTTTGTAACTTGCCACTTTAATGAAAGAGTTGATCAGTTCTAGGAGTTTTCTGGTGGCATTTTTGGGATCTCTTAAGTATCTGCAAAAAGGGATAATTTGACTTCTTCTTTTCCAACAAGAACTCCTTTGATTTCCTTCTTGTCTTATTGCTCTAGCAAGAGTTTCAAGCACTATACTGAAAAGGAGTGGAGATAGTGGCATCCTTGTCTGGTTCCTGATTTTAATGGGAATGCTTCCAGTTTTTTTCCATTTAGAATGTTGGCTGTGGGTCTGTTGTCTACACCTTTAATTATGTTGAGGTATGTTCCCTACAGTCCAATTCCCTTTAGAAGTTTTATCATGAATGCATGCTGAATTTTGCTGAAAGCCTTTTTTTGCACCTATTGAGATGAAGGTGTACTTTTTGTCTTTGAATTCATTCATATGATTGATGACTTTTATTGACTTACATATATTGAACCATCCCTGCAAATCTCTGAAACAAATCCTACTTGATCATGGTGAATGATCTTCTTGATGTACATCTTTATGTGATTTTCAATATTTCCAAGTATTTTGTTGAGAATTTTTGCATCTATGTGGGTCTGTATTTTTGTGTTTTTTTTTTTTTTTTTTTTTTCATTGTGTCTTTACCTGGTTTTGGTATTAGAGTGATGCTAGCTTCATAGAAGGAATTTGGGACTTCTCCCTCTGTTTCTATCATTTTGCATATTTTACGTAGTATTGGTTAGAGGTCGTCTTTAAATGTCTGGTAGAATTTCACTGTAAATCCATCTGGGCCTGGGCTTTTTTGGGAGGTTTTGTATTACTGTTTTGATTTCCTTACATGTTATGGGTTTTTATAAATTATTGATCTTGTCTTGGTTTAACTTAGTGGTTTCCATTGATTTTAGATATCCATTTCTTTTAGGTTTTCAAATTTAATAGAGTATAGGTTTTAAAGTATTCCTTATAATGTTTTGGATCTTTTGGGTATTTGTTGTGATGTTTCCCCTTTCATCTCTGATTCTGCTGATTTGGATTTGCTCTTTTTTTCTTTTGGTTAAGTGGGCTAAGGGTCTATCTTGTTTAGGTTTTCAAAGAACCAGCTCTTAGATTCATTGATTCTTTGTATTGTTTTCTTTGTTACCATTTCATTAATTTCTGGTTTGATTTGTGTTATTTCTTCCTTTCTGCTGGGTTTTGGTTTCATTTGTTCTTGCCTTTCCAGAGTCTTGAGTTGCAATGTTAAGTCATTTATCTGTGCCCTTTCTGAGTTTTTAATGTAGACACTTAGAGCTATAAACTTTCCTCTTATGACTGCTTTTCAAGTGTCCCAGAGGTTTTGTCCTGTTGTATTGTCATTTTCATTGAAGTTCAGAAATACTTTTTCTTTCTTAATTTCTCCTTTGACCCACTCATCATTCGGGAGTGTATTGCTTAATCTCCTTGAGTTTGTGTAATGACTAGGGCTTCTTCCAATGTTGACTGTAAGCTTTATCACACTGTGGTCTGATAGAATGCATGGAATTATTTCATTTTTTTTTCATATTTGTTGAGGTTTGTTTTGTGGCCCAGTATATGGTCAACTTTTGAGGAAGTTCTATGAGGTGCTGAATAGAAAATGTATTCTTTGGTGCTTGAATGGAAGATTTGGAAGACATCTGTTAGGTACATTTGATGTATGGTATCTTTTAATTCAGACATCTTTCTGTTTATTCTTTGTCCAGTTGTAACCCAGATGTTCTTCCAAGAAGCTGGAGTTGATCCAGAGCGAGCGTGGGTGATGTGGCGCACACTGGGAAAAAGGGGTGGGGGTACCACCATATTGAGCACGGCCGAACGGCAAGCTAAGGTGTGTGGGGGTGGGAGCAGCTGCATGTGAAAAGCTGGTGAAGACTGAGGGCGGGAGGTGGATGGCATGTGCATTTCAAATATGGAAAAGGAAAACCCTCTAAGAATCTGTGTCTTTGTAAGTTACCCTTTCTCAGGTGTCTTATAAACCATGCAATATCCAAATAGAATACCTTATGTCAGTTTGCCAATCCAAGTCAGGACCCCTAGACGCTGAATGAGGACGGGTCTCCCAGCTGGAAGGGGAAAATTCAGTGAAACACTTGTTGACTTGTCTAATGGAAACAGTGGGGTACTGAAGTTCCCTACTATTACTGAGTTGGGACTAATCTGTGTCTTAAAGTCTTCTAGTGTTGTTTTTATGAATTTTGGTGTATCAGAGTTTGGTGCATATATTTTCAGGGTTGTAATATCTTCTTGGTTAACTGATCAGAATGAAGTTGCCCTCTCTATCTCATCTGATTAGTTTTAGTTTGAAGTCTATTTTGTCAGATATTAGAATTGCAACCCCTGCTTGTTTCTTAGTTGCCATCTGCTTGAAATATTTTTTTCCACCCTTTCACCTTAAGGTAGTGCCTGTCCTCGAAGGTGAGATGGGTTTCTTGCAGACAACAAAAAGATGGATTTTGTTTCTTAAGCCATTCAACTACCCTGTTTCTTTGGACTGGGGAGTTCCATCCATTGATATTTAAAGTTATTACTGAAAGATGTGTATTGATTACAATTATTTTGATTACTGTTTGCATTCATTGTCTAATTTTGTGTTTCCACAACTATACCTTAATTTAGTTTCTTTCTGTTGCCCCTGGGGTATAGTTTTTTCTTTCTCTTTGTATTGCTTCAAGTATTCTTTGAAGGGTGGGTTTTGTGGACAAGTATTTTTTAGCCTATTCATGTTGTGGAAGATTTTTCTTTCCCCTTCAACTATAATAGACATATTTGCTGGGTAAAGTATTCTGGGTTGGCATCTATGGTTGTTCATAACTGGAAATACCTTGGTCAGGCTCTTCTGGCTTTCATAGTTTGCATTGATAAGTCAGATATAATTCTAATAGATTTTCCTATATACATGAGTTGTTTTTCTTCTGCAGCTTTCAGTATTCTCTCTTTGTTCTGTACACTTAGTGTTTTTACTATGATATGCTGAGTTTCTTTTCTGGTCCTGTCTATTTGCCATTTTGTGTGTATTTATATGGGGATGTCTTTCCTTAATTTTGGGAAGGTCTCTTCTACAATCCTGTTTAAGATCTGGTCAGTACCATCAACCTGAAATTCTTCTTCCTTTATATGCCTATGATATATAGATTTGGTCTTTTCAAGGTGTTCCACAGCTCCTGCATATTCCATTCCTGCGTTTTTAAAAATATTTCATCATCTTTGGTTGAGCAGTCCAATTCTTCAACTTTATCCTCCAGTGTTGCTATTCTGTTTTCCACTTCATTCATTTTAGCGGTGAGGCTTTTGCCTGTTGTTTCAAACTGGCTTATTAAGTTCTTTACTTCCTTCTTCATTTCAGCCTGAGTTTCCTTCAATGTTTCTATCTCTTTTGTGAATTCACTTAGAAGTTTATCCTTATCTTCTTTTAGTTCTTTGGTTTGTGAGTTCTTTAAATTTGTTGAATGTCTTGATCATGTTTATGACCATTCTTTTAAATGTCCTGGGTTATCTCTAGGGGGTTCTCCTTATAGAACTCTTCTACAGGACTGCTGGAGTTTGATGGGAACATGCTGTTTTGGCTTTTCCCTGTTGTTATTTTTTTCGTTGTGATTTTGGCATGTGGATTTCTCTTGTTCCTTGTGATTCTGGTATGAAACTCAAACCTTCCATGGTTGAGTTGAAGTCTGCTTCAGTTTGTATTACTGGTGTGCCTTGGTTGTTTTCTTATTGGGTATGTAAAGCTATTTGGTCTAGGTTTCATGTTCTCTCAGATTTTATTTTGGAGGGTAACCGATTGCTTCAGATCAGCTACTCAGGAGTTCCCACAGAGGCTCTAGTCAGGCTCTAGTAAGGTACATTCAGGCTTCCTTCTAAAATTTGGACCCCTACTCGTGGGTACTCAGAGCACAATTTGGGAAGTTTGCTAACGGGAGGCCAGATCAGGCACTCTCAGGCTTTCTACTGGGTTCTCAGCCCCATACCAGGCAGAAGCCAGATCAGGCCCTATACCAGGCAGGGGCCAGATCAGGCACTTTCACAAGGTCTGCTGAGTTCTCAGCACTTACTCTACGCAGAGCCCAGATCAGGCACTCTCAAGCAGTCTACTGAGCTCTCCCTCACTTTTTTTGAGACAGGGTCTCACTATGTGTCCCTGGCTGGCCTCTGCCTCTCAAGTCCTGAGATTAAGGGCATGTACCAATCATGCCCAGAAATTGATTTTTTCTTCTTTTCTTTTTTTGGAGACAGGTTCTCCAGTACCAGCTGGCATGGAGTTCACTATGTAGACCAGGCTGGACTCAAACTTAAAGAGATCCACCTGCTTCTGCCTCCTGAATGCTGGCATTAAAGGCATGAACCATAATGCCGGGCCAATTAATATTTTAATTAAAGTTTAACAATGAAAATAGTCACAGTAGGGCCAATAGAGAAGAGCCTATTTCTTGTTTTCAACAAATACGACAGCCAAGTATGGTGATACATGCCTTTAATCCCAGCACTTGGGAGGCAGGCATACCTCTTTGAGATTGAGGCCAGCCTGGTCTACATAGTGAGTTCCAGGTGAGTCAAGGCTACAAAGAGATCCTGACTCAAAAAAATAAAGAACCCCAAAAATCTTTGAGATTGAGGCCAGCCTGGTCTACACAGTGAGTTCCAGGTGAGTCAAGGCTACCAGGAGATCCTGACTCAAAAAAATAAAGAAAACCCAAAAAAAACAAATGAGTAATAGGTTCATCCATCAAAAAAGTTAATTTTTTCCCCATTGATGCTAACTAAATACTTCCTTTTCAACTGTTTCTTCTTCTAAAAAAATTAAAAAGTCATTTCAATTACAGAGAAAAGTAATTCTTAAAAAATAAACAAAGGTGAGGCTGGAAAGATGGCTCAGAGTTTAAGAGCACTGGCTGCTCTTATAGGAACCTGGGTTTGGTTCCTAGCACCCACATGGCATCTAACAACCATCAATAACTCCAGTTCCAGGGGATCTGAGGCCCTCTTTTGACCTTCGCAGGCACTGCACAACATGGGTGCACTTTCATACATGCAGGCAATACACTCATATACATAAAATAAAAATAATAAAATAATATTTTAAAAAAAGAAATAGAGGAGCAATATCTGAAAATGAAGCATTCCAGTTGAGGAAAAACATTTCAGTTTGAATAGCTTGAAACAAGCATTGGAAGCTAAATGTTCCAAACTCCTAGAATGACACACCTTACTGGATATAAAATATGACTTACTGTGGTTACTATTAAACTGAATAGAACTAGGGTAAACAGCAGATGGTAGTTTACTGAGTTCTTCATCTTGAAACATTCAAACCTTTAAAACAAGAGAAAGAAAATTTCTTTAGAAATGTAACTGGGAATGTAAATAGAATAAACTTTACTGCTTGCCTGCATGCTTCTGTGACCCAACAACACTCACCGTTTCTGCCCACTTCTCCCCTCTTACCTTAGAAACACTACACTGAAGATAGGCTACAAGAGGCTATGGGGATCAGGAACAGATACATGTCTTAAGCTGGGACAGTGAGGCTCTCTCTTCTCCAAGTGTGGAATTGGAGAGAGAACTAAATAAAGGAGTCAAAGTATGAAGTCAGTAGTCTGAGGGTGGTATCTGGGGACAGCCAAAGTGAATAAACAAGTAGATCAATGAGCAGAGAAGTAATCTGGAGGAAAATAAAAATAGATACAAATACTGGAACATGTGGGGAGAAAGGAATAGAGAGAAGAGGTAGAAAGACATGCATTTCCAGTTCTAGTGAGGCAAGGGTGTACTCCCTCCTATCTGGCTCCATACAATTTCCTCATATTCTTACAAAAAATCAGTCTTTTTCAGCTCTGGCTAGCTTAAATTTGTCTATCTTACAACTAATAATCTCTATCTGAACAAAACTATTTTAGAGATCACTCTACTCCTAGGTGTGGTAGCTCATGCTTGTATTCCAGCATTCAGGAGGCTGAGGCTGGAGCATGATCCACAAGCTCATGGCCGGCCTGGACTACATATTGAGTTCCAGGTGAGCCTGGGCTACAGAGTGAGATACTGTTTAAAAAGGCATTATATTGTAATTATCTATTTCCTTGTGTGTCTCCCCAACCAGACTGTGAATTCTTTGTGTACAAGGATATAATCTTACTACTATTTTTTTCCAGAAAGTTACTAGGTTAGTCTGTGATGTGCAGAAAGATAGTAAGTAAATAAATATAAGCAACTGGTGATAAGAAAGAACCCAACCTTTGAGGACTATATCTTGGAACCAATTGTTGAGGGTGATCTCTCAGTTTACTAATTGGTTATAAAGATTGAACTCAATTTCTAAGTTTCCTTTTACCTTTAAATTCTGTGAGTTTATGGCTTTGTAGATGATTCAAATAGGACCAGCAGTTAGGAATGCTCTCTCAGTTTACTAACTGGTTATAAAGGTTGAATTCAACTCTTACTTCCTTATCTGTAAAGAAAGGTGGTTGGAACAGGTGATTTCTAAGTTTCCTTTACCTTTAAGTTCTATGAGTTTATGACTTTGAAGATGATGCAAATAGGACCAACAGTTAGGATAGGAGTGCTCTCTCAGTTTACTAACTGGTTATAAAGGTTGAACTCAACTCTTATTTCCTTATCTGTAAAGAAAGATGGTTGGAACAGATGATTTCTAAGTTTCTTTTTACCTTTAAATTCTATGAGTTTATGACTTTGAAGATGATGCAAATAGGACCAACAGTTAGGATAGGAGTGCTCTCTCAGTTTACTAACTGGTTATAAAGGTTGAATTCAACTCTTCATTTCCTTTTCTGTAAAGAATAAGGTTGGAACAGGTGATTTCCTTTGCCTTTATGTTCTATGAGTTTATTACTTTGAAGATGAGGCAAATGAGCCAGGAGTTTTTATCTTACCTTTAAATTATATGACTTTATAACTTGATGGAAAAGTCAGTGTATTTATGAATTGTTTCCTTTTTCTTTTTATTTTTTTAGTGACAGGTGGCCTCTGGCCACCCCGCCTGCCCCTCCCTGGCCCACCAGGGACTACACCCAGCAGCCAGTGGAGCTCTGAGCCGCTGAAGTCAGCGGGCCTTTTTACTCTATTGATAGTTGAAAATTTTATTATTTTTTAAATATTTTATTATTTTTATTTTACTTGTATGAGTGTATTGCCTGCATGCATGTAAGTGCACCCATGTCATGCAGTGCCTGCAGAGGACAGAGAGAGCGTCGGATCCCCTAGAACTGGAGTAACCACTGAACCATCTCTCTAGACCCATCTGTTTATTATTTTTAAATGTTCTGAAAGCATGTTGTTTGTTAAGAACCCAAAGGTCTTTGGGAGGAACAGTTTGCGTTTGTTATCATAACATCTCTACTTTGTTATATATAGCTACTTTCTTAATCAGTCCCTGTCCTTATACAGTGAGTTCCTTGACTCCGCTTCTATAGAGTCTATTATCATGCCTAGCAAAATGCTTTTCCAGTACATGCTTCCCAAAGAACAAGCACACAAAGGCAAGGAGGTTTAGAATGATTAGAGGTCTAGACTGCTTTGCGTATTTGATACGTTCAAAGAATATCCTAAAACCAATAGAAAAATCAATTCCAGGGATATTTTAGTGTCTCTTGGAAATCGTTTACCTGCATAACGGCATGTCTAGCATGTATCATAATCAAGTTCTGTTCAAGTACTCAAACAAATTACTAAATTCCTCTGTATTTTACTTTATTATTTATATAATCATCTCATCACTCATCCTCATTAGCTGAGAATTAGAGACAGGTGTAGTATGTTGGCACAGTACAAAGGGAAAAATCAGTACTTATTAATGTTCCTATTTTAATCACTTTCATTTTCCAAAATTAAGCACCCCCACACCCCCAACACTCCAGAATTGAAATTAACTTGACACTGTAATAAACAAAACGAGACTTAGGAAGGAAACTTTGGATTATTGATAGTTTGTATGTGGTTTCATTAGTCTCTCAAGTTTATGAATAGCCAGTCAAAATGTGTATATTCTTAGCAATACTTACTATAATTTGGAATAAGGATAATGTAAAGAAAAGAACTATCTATTTAACAGAAAAACCTCAAAACAGGAGATATTAAAATGATATAATCACTATACAATTAAAAGTGCACTTTACTTTTCAGGTAAGCGTTTATTACAAAACTGTTCATGTGCTGATGAGATGGCTTGGTGGGTAAGAGCACTTATAGTGCAAACCTGAAGACCTAAGTTCAATCTTTGGCTACCAAGTTGAAAGGAAGAAGTCACTCCTGAAAGTTGTCCTCTGACCTTCACATGTCCGCCATGGTACATGGGTACCTACACTCACACATACACATCATTTACACAATGAAGATATACACACAAATAATAATATTTTTAAAACAAAGAAACCAGGGTTGAAGAGATGGTTTGGCACTTAAGAGCACTTACTGCTCTTGCAGAGAACCTGGGTTCAGTTCTCGGCACACATGGCAGCTCACAATCATCTTTAACTCTAGTTCCAGTGTATCCTACATCCTCTTCTGGCCTCTTTGGGCACCAGGCACACACTTGATACATTCGGGCAAACTACTCATACACATGAAAAAAAAAAAATATTTTTTTTAAAAAGCAACAACTAGCTAGGCATGGTAGCACATACCTTTAATCCCAGCACTTGGGAGGCAGAGGCAGGCAGATCTTATGAGATCAAGACTAGCCTGGTCTACATAGCAAGTTCTAGGCCAGCGGTGGCTATAGAGAGATCCTGTCTCCATTAATTAATCAGTTAATTAATTAATTAGTTAATTAATAAGCAGTAACTGGGCTGGAGAGATGGCTCAGCAGTTAAAAGCACTGGCTGCTCTAGCAGAAGACCCAGGTTCGAATCTCAGGACCCACATGGAGGCTAATAACAGTACATAACTCCAGTTCTAGGGGGAATCCAATGCCCTTTTCTGGCCTCTGTGGGCACTGCATGACAGAGATGCACTTACATACATAACAGGCATAGCACTCACACATATAAAAATAAATTAAAACAAAAATTTTTAAGCTATAAAAGAAGCCATTCATACTACAGTATAGAGAAACCAGTTTTATGTTGTAATACATAGAATTGTTATCTAAATTTGAAACGTTCTTCACTAAAGTCAAATTAAGATTCTATCTAAACAGACTTCAGAGTTTTAAGATCATATCCTTTAATATAAAACATCATTATAGATTCCTAGAAACCATTAGTGTTACATACTTTATTATCTTCCATATTATATATCCTAGTATTATAAATGGGTTAGTTATATATTAATTCAGTATGGATTTAAAAAAACCAAACAACTGCATTTTAAATGTAAATACTTACATGCAGTATACAAATATGCAGCAGCTGTAGATCATTGGGAGTTCATCCAAGAGCTATATGAAGCAAAAACAGGCAACAGACTGAGTATGGTGTAGTTATAATTACGTAGGTCAAAATAAAACCTCAGAATGAATAAGATTGTTTTCTTTTAGGCTAGGGTTGTACCACAGTGGTACAATACGGTACTTACCGCATACAAGGCCCTGACTTCAATTCTTAGCAGTTCAAAAAAAAGCTTCTTACTTCTTACTTTAATATACTAATTATTATATTTATCATCATCTAATTTACTCTAGACAGTTTGTTGTTTCCTAATGCACATAGCACATATCTAAGTAGCATACCTGACTCACTCTTCCCAGAGGGCAGTCTTGTAATCAGAGAGTCCAGGCCAGAGACATTGCTGCTTAAATCAAGATAGTAAAATGGAAATGTGCAGGTTTGAGAAATACTTAGAAGAAAATAGAGACTTCTTGTTGGTTCCATAGAAAAATGAGGGAAAAGAAACTATAAAGGATATCTCAAGTTTCTTGTCTAGAAGTTTGGTATGTAGTTGTACAATTTACTGAGACTTGTGAAAACAGAGAAAACGACAAGACCAATTAATTTGAGACTGAGGTACCTAAGACAGACAAGGAGAAATGTCAATCAGTTAGTGAGAAGTACAAATTTGTGGCTCAGGACAAAAGTCTGGGCTCTAGATGTTTGTAGCTTATTTAAAACGGCTAAATTTAAAAGAATATGAATATGCATTAAAAAATTCTTTGTGTGTGTGTGTGTGTGTGTGTGTGTGTGTGTGTGTGCCCACCTGCATGTAGAGGCCAAAGGTCAAACGGGCATTATTCCTCAGGTATCATCCACCTTGTTTATTGAGACAGGGCCTTTCACTGGCCTGGAGCTCACCAATTAGGCTAGCCTGGCTAGGCACTAAGCTCCAAGAATCTGCTTTAGGATTACAAATATATGCCACAACACTTGCCATTTTTATGTGTGCTGTTATGGGATCAAACTCAGGTCATCACTCTTGCGTGGCAAACACTTTACTGACTGAGCCATCTCTTCAGTCCCTATTCATTCTATTTATTTATTTTTATTCTCTCTCTCTCTCTCTCTCTCTCTCTCTCTCTCTCTCTCTTGTTATATAGCTATCTAGCTGCCTATCTGTCTGGGTGTGGGCATATGCATTCCCTAACACACACATGGAGTTCAGAGGAAAACCTGTACAAGTTAGTTGTCTCTTTCCACTATGTGGGTCCCAGGAATCAAACCCAGGACAGCAGGCTTCTCGGCAAGCATTTTTACCTGCTGCACCATCATATCTTTTATTACTATTATTTTTTTAGTTAGTTGTTAGCATTCAAAATAATACATTTTATTATGACAATTTCGTATGTGTGTATCATTGTGCTTTGCTCACATTTGCCCCTGTTGCCCTTTTGTCACCCCTCTCATTAGTGTCTTTTCTCCCTGCAAACAATCCCTTCTTTATGGACATCCATTTTAAAATTTGAGTAATACAAGGTGGGGTGAAGTAGTGCACACCTTTAATCCCAGCACTTGGGTGGCAGAGGCAGGTGAGCAAGGCCAGCCTGCTACATAGCAAGTTCCAGGTCAAGTGGGGCTACAACGGAGACCTTGTCTCAAAAAAAAAAAAAAAAAAAAAAAAATTGAGCAATACAAATGCAAGAGTCTTTTTTATTTTGTATTTTTGTGAGACAGAATCTCACTATGTAATCTTGGCTGGCCTAGAACTTGCTATGTAGACCAGGCTGACCTCCAATTCACAGAGCTCTGCCTGCTAATGCTGAGCCATTAAAGGAGTATACCACCATGCCCAGCTTAAAAGTCTTATTATGACTAATGACTGGAGTGTGATGGCATATGAAGATGAGTCTGGGGTACTTGTTAAGGTACTTGCCTAGCATGTGCAAGACCTGGGTTGATCCTTGTACCACAAACAACAAACAAAAACAAAGATGGTTCTGGCAAAGGCCAGATCACAAAGTTCAGTTCAAATTTATGAGCTTAGACTACAAACAGAATGAATGGGTTGGTGATGGAAAATCAAGAAGTTCAAAGGACTAGACCTCTTTGCATCAAGGATAGAAACTAAAGAAGGACCAGTCCACTCAAATGGATGCCAATGATATATAAAAGACTACTGGCACCTAAAAATATACTATGTTGGTGAGGTGCTTATAACTTCTGGAGATGTATCCATGTGACTGTACTCTTTAATGCTGTTCCAAAATTGTATATGCCTACACAGGCTGGTCAGAAGGTCACACTGCGTATTCGTTCTTTTTAATGGAAAATTTATATGCTTGCTTCTTTATATGGTCCGTTTGGCCAATCTCAGAAATTACAAGTCCCTCCTTTCACTATTCTTTAGTTATGTGTTCTCTTCTCAATTCCAAAGTGCTTCTAAATTGAGAGAAATATAAGCACTTAATTTTGCCACTCACCTGCATTTCATATTTCAGAGTCATGTGGAAGCACCAGGATCCCATTCCTACCACTGAAATTAAAACAGGCAAATAATAATTTAAAAAATACAATTAGCACAAAATTCTTTGGGGGCCAGAATAACTTTAGAAGACAATAAGACATTTCAAAGCAGGGAGTTTTAAGGAAAAAAATGTTTGTAAAATCTTGACAAGATATAGCTGATGCTGAATTAGTGGTATAACAAGTTTTGCTGTAACTGAAGAAAACAAGCACAGTGTAGGTTTTCTTAAATATCTACTAAGTGGTTTACTAGACTGACAACATTATTTCTATGAAATACTGGATGCTTAGGATGAGCTTTAATGATAGCTGCTCAGTTCCTATAGCTTTCTCGTGTACTTGTGATCCATAAAATTGAGCCATATCATTAATAAGAGCCAGTAGGCTACTTATTTCCAAGGCTGTCATTGACATGGCATTTTATTATCTGAATAGACTATAAAAAGAGAGCTACTGAAAACAATCATCCTCATGGAGATAACCAGGGTGTCACGGATACTAGGCAAACAATTCTACACTAAGCACAGTAAGGGCTGTACATTTTCAAAATGTTTTTCTCTTGTTACTGTTGAATTATATAGCATTAAGGGACTGGACAGATGGCTCAGTGGGTAAGAGCACTGGATGCTCTGACAGAGGACCTGGGTTCAATTCCCAGTACCCACATGGCAGCTAAGAACCATCTGTAACTTCAGTTGCAGAGGATCTGATGTCCTTTTCTGACATCCGGGAACTGCACAACATGGGTGCACTTACATACATGCAGGCAAAACACTAATACACAAAAATAATAAAAAACAACAGCAACAGAATTATATAGCATTAAAAGTCTTATTTTTAGAAAGCACCATAATTTATTCCAATGATCTGTGCAAAACATGAAACAGTATTTTGATGAAAAGTCTATTCTGGTGAAGGGCCAGCACTAGATTTGGTCCTGGTCCTCCCCCTCCCTCCCTCCTTCCCTCCCTCCCTCCCTTCTTTTGGGGGGGGTCTTATTGAAACAGGGTCTCCCTATAGCCTATATCCCCAGCTGGCCTAGAACTGACTATGTAGACCAGGCTGGCCTTGAACTCACAGAGATCCACCTGCCTCTGCATCCTGAATGCTAGGACTAGAGGTGTGCTCCACCATGCCTACTCTTTATTTTATTTCCTTTCCCTTTAAAATTCTTCTGTTGCACTAAGATTTGTGTTGCACTAAGATTCAGAATGCAAAGAGATATATTAAGTTAGCACTGTCTTTCTTTATATAGTATCTTGTTCTTTAAAGCAAATCACTAGATCAGTATATTGATGAGTTCATAGTAAAATGGGCTTTTAGGAAGTGTGGCCTGATAGGAGGAAGCAGGTCACTGGTGATATGCCTTTGAAGAATATATTTTGTCCCTGGACTTTTCTCACCCTCTGCTTCCCAGAGGCCATGAGGTGAGTGGCCTCTATACATGTACCCACCACCACGATATACCTCACATCAAGCCCAAAGCGATGGAGTCGGCTGACCTTGAACTAAAACCTATGAAACTATGAACCAAAATAAACTATTTAAAAATTTTTTACTTGGACATTTTGTCATAGCAATGGAAAGCTAACAAACATACCATAAAAAAATCATTTATTTCAAGGGCTGGAGAGATGGCTCAGTGGTTAAGAACACTTGCAGTTCTTCCAGAGGACCCAGGTTCAATTCCCAGCACCCACATGGAGGCCAACAACCATCAGTAACTCCAGTTCTAGGGGATCCGACATCCTCTTCTGGACTCTGAGGGCATCGCACAATACAGGTGCATGTACATACATGCAGGCAATGCACTCATACATAAAATAAAATTTTTTTAAAAAAACTTAAAAATCATTCATTTCATATGTACAACTGTTTTGGGATGCTCAATGTTGTATAAATATGACCTCATTCTAATTTTAAATTAGATTTTTTTTTTTTTTTGGTCTTTTTGAGACAGGGTCTCCCTGTAGCCCCAGCTGTCATGGAACTCACTATGTAGACCAGGCTGGCCTTCAACTCACAGAGATCCACCTGCCTCTGCCTCCCAAGTGGTGGGATTAAAGGTGTGCACCACCACGCATGGCTAAAAAATGCTAAAAAATGTATTTTTATTTTATGTGTGTATTGCCTGCATGTGTGCAAGTGCACCCGTGTCATGCAATGCCCATGGAGGTCAGAAGAGAGTGTTGGATCCCCTGGAACTGAAGTTATGGATGGTTGTTAGCCACCATGTGGGTGCTGGGAATCAAATTTGGGTCCTCTACAAGATCAGTCAGTGCTCTTAACCACTGAGCTATCTCTCCAGCCCCAGCTTTACCAATTTTTAAAAAACTAGCCCCTGGCAGTCTACTTTCTGTTTTTATAGATTTGCCTATTCTTCTTTTTCTTTTTGAGACAGGGTTTCAGTATGTAGCCCTGGATGACCAGAAAGATCTGCCTGTCTCTGCCTCCCAAGTGCTGGGATTAAAGACACACACCATCACAAACAGCAATAATTTGGTTATTTTTACAAAATAAAGTTGTTGACAAACTACAATCCAGGGCTGACAAATCAATACAAAGCAGGCAAAGTTCTAAAGGATAGTTTTTCAAAATTAAATAATAAAGACTGTGTGTGTGTGTGTGTGTGTGTGTGTGTGTGTGTGTGTATGTGTGTGTTCATGTAGTGTAGAGGTCAGAGATTGAAGTTGAGTATTTACTTTACCATCTACTTTATTTTTTGATTATGGGGGTCTCTCATTGAACCTGGAGCTCACTGACTGGCTACAATAGATGGTCAGTCCAGAAATCTATTCCACTCCTCCCAGGTAGATTCTGAACTCAGGTTCTCATACTTGCCATCTCTCAAGCCATCTCTCCAGCCCTGATAGCAAAGTTATTTTTAAGAAATCCTATATCTATTTATAAACTATATACAAACTATAGTGTATATATGTGTGTATGAGTATATGCATGTATTTTGGCTTTTTAATTTTTTAAATTATTAGTGTGGATATATGTGTGTACATGCACACATGTGGAAATCACAACTTTTGTGGAGTCAATTCTCTCCTTCCACTTTACTTGGGACAATTTTTGTGGTGTCAATTCTCTCCTTTCACTTTACTTGGGTTCAAGGTATTAAACTCAGGACACCAGTCACCAAATTTGCATGGCAAGTGCCTTTACACACTGAGCCATCTTGCTGGCCCTATTTTTGGTGTTTTGAGCTAGGATATTGCTATGTATCTCAGGCTGGCCTTGAACTTGAGATACTCCTGTATTAGTCTTCTCAGTACTAGGATTGCAGGTATGTGCCATTATGCTCAGTTTACAAGAGTAGTTATTTTAAATAAGGTAAAGTAACACACACATACACACACACACACACACACAAACAGAAGTTAAAACATTTTTTCTCTTGTAACTCAGTAATTTTCTTATTCTCGGGAATATCAATATCTTACTTAAAGTGATGAAGTATAAACTTCCTGTGAGGCATATATGGGGTTTCATAACCTGACACCACCCATATTTTCCACTACAACTGTCATTCAGTCTCACTTGACAACCCTGTCTCTCATCTCACACTAAACAGCAGTCTGCTTTGCCTTGGCTCATCCTGTACTCACCCTGTCCTTTCTGCTTGGAATACTTATACCCTTCATTGCCCAATCCTACCTGCCTCTAACCTACATCTATATGAAATCCTATACAACCTTTAGTGCTATTTTATTTTTTGGTCTTAATTCCTTTCAGTTTTTTCTTTTGAAATAATTTCAAACCTACAGAAATATTACAATTACTAGTATGACATCTAGTATATGCTCTACTCATATTCAATTATTAAGTTTATTAATTTCCATATATATTTATAATGCCATTGTTTCTGAGCAATTTATGAATATTGGATACATTCTTTTCTTTTTTAAACTTAAAAAATAGTTATTTTAATTTTATGTATTTTGTTTGCATGTATCTAAGTATACTTTTGCATACACTGTTCATAGAGGCCAGAAAAGGGCATCATCCCCTGAAACCAGAGTTACTATGGTTCTTGGCCACTGTGTGAGAACAGCGAATTGAACCCAGGTCTTCTGAAAGAGCAGTCACTGCTCTTAACCACTGAGTCATCCCTCCAGCCCCCATTAATTCTTTTCACATCTTAAAAGTTGAATGAAAGGGCTGAAAATATGGCACAGCAGTTAAGAGCACTGGCTGTTCTGCAGAGAACCTAGATTTGGTTCCTAGCACCCAAATGGTGACTCACAACAGCTTGTAACTCCAGCTCCAAGGTATATGATGCCCACTTTTGGCCTCCACAGGTGCCTTGCACACACATGGTACACACAGAGACAAGCAGAGACATACACAGATACGTACAGATAAAAAAATAATTTTTATAAAGTTTATTAAAGTTATTAGCTGGAAGTGGTGGTGTACACCTTTAATGCCAGCACTCAGGAGGCAGAAGCAGGTGGATCTCAGTGAGTTCCATTATAGTCATGAATACACAGTGAGACCCTATCTAAACAAACAAACAAACAAACAAACAAACAAACAAAGGAAGTTCAATATATCCCAGATCTACTTGTTTTATTTCTGAAGTCAAATCCTCCTGTGTTTGCTTTCCAGTTAGGTCTTCCATACACAAAATCTACCTAAGGTAGTAGTTATTAGCTTTTGATATACTGTTTTTATTTACAAATCTTAAAAAATGTTGGGCTAGTCCAAAAACAGCTGATTTAGTGGGTGCCCAGTACTTTCATTTTAGGTACACCTCTCAATTCTGAGTGCACATCAAAAGTCAAAGATCTTTCATGATCAATCCTAAGGGTCTCATAGGAGCACTGTTATATTTTGAATGTGGTATGTCCCCTAAAAGCTCATGTTTGAACATTTTGTTCTCTAGCTGCTGGTGCTGTTTTGGGAGATTATGAAACCTTTAGGATATGAGATTTGGAGGGCAGGCAACTGGGCAACTGGTCACTAGGTGGGCCTTTGAAGTTCATAACTGTCTCAAGTTCTAGTCTAGCTCTCTATGTCTTAGATGCCATGATGTGCATAGCTACTTGGACTCGTGTACATAAAAATAAAAATAATAAATAAAATAAAATTTAAACACCCTTTTTTTTTTTTAAAAAAAAGAAGGGATATGTCACATGAACACAGGAAAAAAAGACAAGTCTGCATGAGTGTAAGTGCACCCATGTCATGCAATGCCCATGGAGGTCAGAGAGGGCATCAGATTCCCTGGAACTCGAGTTACAGACGATTGTTAGTCGCCATGTGGGTACTGGGAATTGAACCCAGGTCCTCTGCAAGAATAGTCAGTGCTCTTAACTGCTGAGCCATCTCTACCAGCCCCAAAGTAGCCCTTCTTAAATGGTGAGGAAAAATGAAGCCTTCCTCCTGTAGGTTGCTGTTGTCAGGTATTTTGTCACAGCAACCAGAAGAGTAACTAATAATCCACACATGCAGAACAGACCTTGCCCCTACTGCACTTCTTGGGACTTAATTCCTCCCATGCTCCACTATTTGAGAAGCTTGAGAACAATCTTCTTTTTTGTCTTTTTCAAGTTTGTACTATAAGCACCTACAATCTCCAGAACCTACTTTAAAAAATTGGGGAGTAGCCCCGCGTGGGGCCCAGAGACCCAGATAGGCTGCCCTTCCCCAGCTGCCATCACCCCCAAGCCCTAATGCCACCACCTGCCAGGGAACCCCACCTCTTCTTGACCTCCCTCCTCTCCCTTGGGATATACCAGATTCCAGTCAACTGCATACTAAGGACCCTCCAGTCACTCCATGTGGCCCGGAGACCCAGGTAGGCACCTCCCACCCCTCTGCCATGACCCTAAAGCCCTGACACCAATTCCATGCCACTGCCAGGAGTACATGGGCAGATCCCTGTTATGTAACCTAACCTCCAGTAGGCACTGCCAGAAATTTCCCTCATCAGACAGCAACACTAAGAGCCTGCCTCCCTAACACCAACAATCACCCTACCTAGTATGCTGCCCAGAGACTATGAGGGGTCTTGAGACTTTAACTTATTTAGAGACCTCCAACAGAGCCTCTACCCCACCTACTACCTCCTTTTGTCTGCCCTCCCCAGGGAGCATTCCTAAGAGGAAAGTTTATAGTACTAAGTGCCTATATCAAAAAAACTGTAGAGATCTCATATTGATAACTTAATGATGCACCTGAAGGCCTTAGAAAACCAAGAACAAACAACACCCAAAAAGACTAGATGGGAAGAGATAATCAAAATCAGGGGCTGAAATCAATGAAATAGAAACAAAAAATAAATCAATGATGAAACAGAAACAAAAACAACAAAAAAATCAATGAAAAATAGTTCTTTTAAAAGATTAAAGAGATTGGGGCTGGAGAGATGGCTCAGCAGTTAAGAGCACTGACTGCTCTTACAGAGGACCAGGGTTCTATTCCCAGCACCCACATGGTGGCTATGAACTGTCTTTAACTCCAGTTCCAGGGGAATCTGATCTCCGCAGCATTGTACAACATGGTTGCAATACACTCATATGCATACAATTTTTTAAATGCATTTTAAAAAGTGAAGATTAATGCAATTAATAAAAACTTTAGTCAAATTAACCAAAATTAGAGAGGACCTAAGTTAATAAAATCAGAGATGAAAAGGGAAACATTACAACAGATACTGAGGAAATTCAGAGAATCATAAGAGCATACTTTAAAAACCTACATTCCACTAAATTAGAAAATCTAAAAAATATGGATGAATTTCTAGATATGTATGACCTGCCAAAGTTAAACCAAGATGAGGTAAACAAATTAAATATATCCATAGCAACCAATGATATAGAAGCAGTAATTAAATATCTCCCAACTAAAAAAGCCTAGGACCAGATGAATACAGCACAGAATTCTACCAGACCTTAAAAGGAGAATTAATACCAACTCCTCAAAATATTCCATAAGAAAAGAAATGCTTCCAAATTCTTAGTATGAAACCAGTATTACCCTGATACCAAAATCAGACAAAAATTCAAAAAAAAGAAAAAAAATTATAGGCCAATCCCTTCTGATGAACATAGATATAAAAATTCTCAGTAAAACAATTGCAAACTGAATGCAAGACCACATCAAAGAGACTATCTTCCATGATTAAGTTGGCCTCATCCCAGAGATGCAGGAATGGTCCAACATATGCAAATCAATAAATGTAATCTACCACATAAACAGGTTCAACGACAGAAACCACATGATCACCTCATTAGATGCAGGAAAGGCCTTTGACAAAATCCAACATCTATTCATGATAAGTCATGGAAAATCTAAGGATACAAGGGACATATCTCAACACAATAAAGGCAATAGACAGCATATATAGCAAGCTCACTGTCAACATCATACTAAACAGATAAAAATTCACATTTCAATTAAAATCAGGAATGAGACTCTCTCCATTTCCGTTTAATACACGACTTGAAGTTTTAGCTAGAGCAATACAACAGGTAAAGGAAATAAAGAAAATACAAACTGGAAAGGAAGAAGCCAAAGTATCCCTATTTGCAGATGATACAGTTCTAAACATAAAAGACCCTAAAAACCCTACCTGAAAACTCTTAGCTGATAAACACATTCAGCAAAATAGCAGGATACAAAATTAACACACAAAAATAAGTAGCTTTCCAATATACCAACAATAAACACTGAGAAAGAAACCAGGGAACAGTTCTATTCACAATAACCTCAAAAGCCATAAAATATCTTGGAATAATTCTAACTAAGGAAGTAAAGGATTTGTATAATAAAAAATTTTAAGACAGTGAACAAAGAAATTGAAGAAGAATACCAGAAGATGGAAAGATCTTCCATGTACATGGATCAGTAGGATTAATATTGATAAAATAGCCCTCATACCAAAAGCAATTTACAGATCCAATGTAAACCCTATTAAAATTCCAGCACAATTGTTCACAGAATTTTAAAAAAAATCTCAAGCTTCATAATGAAACATACACACACACACACACACACACACACACACACACACAAACACAGGATAGTCAAAACAATTTTGAAGAATAAAGGAACTGCTAGAGGCATAACCATTCCTGATTTAGAATTATACTAGAGAGCTTGAGCAATACAAACAATATGGTGCTGTCATAAAAAGACAAACTGATCAGTGGAATAGAACTGAGGGTCCAGACTTACATCCAAGAATTTACAGTCCCCTGATTTTCTGACAAAGGGGCCAAAATACACCTTGGAGAAAAGACAGCAGCATGTTCAACAAATGGTCAAACTAGACAGCTACATGTAGAAGAACAAAGTTAGATTCTTATCTCTTGCATGCACAAAACTCAACTCCAAATGGATCAAGTACCTCAACAGAAGACCTGATACCCTGAATCTGATAGGTGAAAAAGGAAGGAATGCACTTGAACTTCTAAGCACAGGAAAGGACTTTCTGAAGCAGATTCCTAAAAGCAGGCATTAAGACCAACAATTGACAAATGGGGACTCATGAAACTAAAAGGCAAAGAAAACCATCATTCAAGTGATGAGGCAGATGGGAAAAGAGCTTTACCAGCTATTCCTCTGACAGAGGGTTAGTATCTAGAATATACAAAGAATTTTAAAATATGAAACATCAAAACCAAAAAAACACAATTAAAAATTGGGGCAAGGAAGTTCTCAAAAGATGAAACACAAATGTCTGAGAAATATTTTTTTAAAATGTTCAGCATTTTTAGCCATCAGGGAAATGCAAATTAAAACTACTTTGAGGTTTCATCTTTCCCCAGTCAAAATGGCTAAGATCCAAAAACCAAATGATGACAAATACTGGTGAAGATGTATGAAGAAGGGGGCATCTATTCACTGTTGATGGGAGTGCAAACTGATGTAGCCACTGTGAAAATCAGTGTGGCGATTCCTCAAAAAGCTAGAAATGGATCTATCACATGATACATCCATACCACTCTGGGACATATACCCAAAAGACTCTATATCCTATGAAAGATACCTGTTCATCCATGCTCACTGCTGTCCTATGCAGAATAGCCAGAAAATGGAAGCAAGCAGATGTCCTTCAACCAATGAATGAATGATAAACATATGGGACATTTACACATGGAATATTATGTAGCTTTTAAGAAAAATGAAATTGGAGAGATGACTCAGTGGGGTTAAGAGCTGGTGGTGTTCCAGAGGACCTGGGATTGATTCCCAGCACCTACATGGCAGCTAACAACCATCTGTAACTCCAGTTCCAGGAGATCTGACACCCTCTTCTGGCCTCTGTGGGCTCTGTTCAACACTGGTGCACTTGCATGCAGGCAAAACACTCATACACATAAAATAGAAATAATATCCCCCCCCCAAAAAAGGAAGAAAAATTAAATTATGAAATTTTCAGGTAAATGGAAGGAACTAGAAACAATCATCCTTAGTAAAATAACCTAGACCCAGAAAGACAAATGTCAAAAGTTCTCTCACAAGTGGATGCTAGCTTTGAATGTTTAGATATGTATGTTTCATATGAAAAACCATAGAGATCAGGAATCTAGTAAGGGGCCATGGGGGAAGGGGGCATCCAGGAAAGGATATAAAGGGGGAAGATATAAAGATAGAATACAGTGATATAAAGGGGGAAGGAAGAATAATGGTGTAAGGAGGATAAAATAGGGAGGGGAATGGGAGGGCAGGATAGAGGGGGCAGTATGGGAGCATAACTAACACTAAAGGCCTTTTGAAAAATTCATATAGAAACCTATCACTATAGAAGCTTCTTAAAGAATATACATTTACAATATAAAAAGAGTTTAAACTGCGTTTAAAAGAGTTACCCTATATAATGGGGAACAATGCTCCTTACAATGCCAGACACGATAGTCTAGAAAAGAAAATTCCCAATGCCAGGAATGGACTCCAATAGTCTTTCACATACTGACTGTTGCCCAAGGTCTTGGCTACCTGCCAGAACTTAATGGTACAATTCCATTGCTGAAGGCACTACATATGTAGAGTCACAGAATAAGGAGAAATCAAGGTGGTACTGACCTCGAAGCTTCATCTCTACTGTTAGCTTTCATAATCCTGGAAGGTGCAAGGCATGCTTCCAGAAGAGAAAAGTAATAAGTAACCTTGCCAAGATGTGAAGCCTGTGAGATCTAATAACAACTGGCCTTGCAAAATATGCCTGCTGGTGCAATAGTGGCATGAATGATACGTGAGTAACCAACTACCTTCCCATTAGATTTAAGGTCCACTTCACACAACAGAGCTCATATCTGGCACTGGTATCATGCCTAGGAACCTGTGTTAGGTCACAGGCCACAGGGGAGAACCTACTATTGTTATTCTTCTAAATGGATATAGCATTAAACTGAGAGCCACACAAAATGGCGAGAGAGGTGTCTCATGGCATTCTCAGCTTATATATCCATAGCCCATCCCCCACATAGATAACCTGATTAGAAGGGGGAGGGTTAACTGCCTCCCCCATCAACTCCTTGACAAGCATGGGAAATGAGGTCTGAATATAGCTTGCTGGCATAGTGGTTGGAGGATTCTTCCAGTTAATACTCCACCCCTTCCTCTGGCTCCTACATTCTTTTGCCAACTTCTTCCAGAAAGTCCCTGAGCTTTGAAGGGAGGGATGGGTGTGAGATCTTCCTCCCACTGTGTCAAGGCACTGAACTTTCAGGTCTCTGCATCATGTTTTTCATGAGCTGTTGGCCCATTTCAGTGGGATTCCATCTATTATAAGGATTTGGTGCAAGGATCCACAAATGAGGGAGAACATACATCTTTTCTTTTTCTAAGTCTGTGTTACTTCACTTGGTATAACAGTTTCTAGTTCCATCCATTTACCTGCAAATTTTGTTATTTCATCTTTTTTTTTACTGCTGAGTAGAACTCCATTGTGTAAATGTACCACATTTTTGTTAGCCACTCATCAGTTGAGGAGCACTTAGGTTGTAAAAAGAGCAGCAACAAACATGGTGGTACAAGTGTCTCTGCAATAGGATGAGTCCTTTGGGTATATGCCAAGGAGTGATATAACTAGGTCATATGGCAGGTTCATTTTTAGTTTTTTGTTTGTTTGGTCTTTTTGAGACAGGGTCTCCCTGTAGCCCCAGCTGTCCTGGAACGCACTATGTAGACCAGGGTGGCCTTGAACTCACAGAGATCCACCTGCCTCTGCCTCCCAAGTGCTGGGATTAAAGGCGTGTGCCACCACACCTGGCAATTTTTAGTTTTGTAAGAGTTCTCCACACTGCTTTCCACAAGGGGTTGCACAAGTTTTCAGTCCCACCAGCAATGAATCAGTGTTCACCTTTCTCCACATCTTCACCAGCATTTGATATCATTTGTTCTCCTGATCTTAGCCAGTCTGACTGGGGCAAGGTGAAATCCTAAGGTGGTTTTAATTTGCATTGCCCTAATTACTAACAATTTTGAACACTTCTTAAGATGTTTCTTAGCCATCTTTATTATTTTCTTTGAGAACTCTGTTTAGATCTTTAGCGCATCTATTAATTGGGTCATTTGTTTTCTTGGTTCTTCGTTTATTGAGTTCTTTATATATTCTGGATGTTAAACCTCTGTCAGATGTATCACTGGTGAAGATTTTCTTCCCACTCTGTGGGTTTTCTCTTCACTTTGTTTCTTTTACTATACTAAATCATTTCACAGAGACTTAAGCATCTTTAGGTGATGGTACACTGAGAGCAATCCTCCACAGATAGGGAAGGACTATTGTGTCTTCCTAGGCAAGAAGGTTCTCTCATGATCATAGTACAAGTATCAAATTAATTTATAGTGTTAATAAAATATTATTTATTATACACCCTTTGGGTTTTGATAATTTGCCCAATATTGTCCTTTAGAGCTTCTTCCCTTCCTATGATGTAGTCATATCTCTCTGATCTGGAACTATTCTGTATTAACTTTGTGTTTCATCACATTACACTTTAGACACATACAGGACAGTTTCATACAACGCTCTTCATCTTGAGATTTTTAAGATGGATTTTTCTTCATTTGAGTCAGCTTCCATACGTGTGTGAATAATGCTTCCTTTTGAGTGTATCACAGCAGAATCATTACTGATGATGCTAACTTTGAATATTTAACCAGATATCTGCCAAAATTCTACATTAATTCCATTTTTCTCTTTGTAAATAATGAGGAATATATGAGGAGTTACTTTGAAGTGTAAGTATGTTTCAGAAATATTTTTATCCCATAGTTTTAACATTTATTATGACTCCTCCCTGAATCAACTTAGATCAGTCATTCTATCATTCAGTTTACATTTATCAGTTTCCAATCTACCTTTCTAGAGTTTTCCTTTCTCACCTCACTAATTTGTTTTTAGAACAAAGAACTCAGATTCTTTTCTTTTTTAAAAAAAAAATATTTATTTAATAACCATATAATTAGAAGAGGCATTTCATTACAACAGTATTGACAAATTCAATAACAATTTCCAGAGATAAGATGATTCTCTTTCAAAATTGGCTGTAAATTTTTAGGTTGAGAGCTGAATTAATACAGTTATACAGTATTGTACTCCGTATAAACCCTATAAGACACAAAGTTAAATGAGGTTTTAAACATTGAAAAAGATCTCCATTTCATTATTAAAATACAGTTTCATACAGAAAAATTCATTTTTAATACAATTGACACTAAGATGTATATGAGTTTCTCATCTCTATATATCTGATTGTTACTAATCACAGTCGGTTACCTTCTGACCTCCTTAGCATCTCAGCATGGATATAAAGTCCTCAGGTAGATTACAATGGTAATGTTTTTCACATCCACTAATTATTAAGGAGCAAATTTTTATCCTTTGAAGAAATTTTTTTTTAATACACACTCTTCCCAGGTAGCACCCTCCCACAGCCTCCCAACCCCCAATAGAGCCCTTATACTCTAATATCCCTGCTACTGTCTGTAGTGTTGTCGGCACCCCCAGCCATTCCCCACTACTTGCCCTTCTGGTAAACCTAGTCAGCCTATCTAGAGATCTTTGTTTTAGGACGGTCCACTGTTCCTCATCTAGTGGTAATCAGTTGTCAATATTCCTTTGAATAAGATTGGGGTCTGCTGTTCAATTTCCCAGTTCTATGCTGGGTTACTATCTTGGAATCCCTTTGGCCACCCTGCCCAACAACTCAAAAAAAAGGTATCGCCTGTCTGGCATTGTTGCTTGTTATGTAGCCTATAGATATTCATATGGACTCTTATGAAATTACACCGGCCTCTTTAATCTTTGGTTATACATTCCTTTTAGGTGTTTAAGGCCACACAGTTGGTCCAGATAAATCAATTTATTTTTACTCTTAAAGTCAATTGAGGATCTGTTCCTCAAACATGTCCCCTCAGGGGTCACATGGCTTTGGGGGAAGCCCCTGGCTACTTTCTTTTACCAGTTCCACCTATGTGAAGCTAAGTCAAAGGTTCTGCGCGACCATGGTTGGCTTTACTTGGAAGCATGAGGAAATGATTCTTCTGGGTTCACCCTCCTCTTTATAGACTGGACACTGGTTCAAGTCCATCTGGTGGGGTCTCCTCAGCATTGTTGATCAAGAGGACAGGTGACCCACCACCAATATAGGACATTTTGAGAGATGCTCATAGTCCCCTGGAAATAGTTGACCTAAGAGGGCAAGGAGCAAAAAGTGTCCTTTATGTCCCTCTGACAAAATTATTATAGACCTCCAAGTATGTCCTTTAAACACCCAAGAAGGTTAGTTCCACCAGTCTTGTATTTTTAATTACTGTGTCTCATGTAGATAAATCTTAGGCAAAGACCAGTTGTTCTCAGATAAACCTTACCTAGACATATATTTCTTGATCTGCTATGTACAATTTGTCAATAGGTTGTAGGAGTAATATGGTTCTCTCCGGTTTTGAAAACTAGCTAGGCATTGTTTATATCTCACATTGTCTCACCCGTCCATCATGGTTTACCCTCTTAAGGTACCCCCATTTCCCCCCTTTCTCCCTTACTAATACCCTTCTCCTATGGTCCTACCTCTCTTGAGCTCCTTCTTTTCCTTTATCCCCTGGTTCCTTGTATACCCTTCCCTAACCCCTCCCTTAAACTAACCCAATTTTTATTCAGGGTATTTCCTTATTAAGGCCTGTTTCCTACTGTTCTTCTCTTTCAGGTTATTTCTTTTCCTTTACCTTCCTGTTTCTTTTCCATTATCCTGGTTTCTGTAGTTGTGTCTGGTTGCATACTTATTTATCAGAGTCTGGTTCTAGGCTCCATGTAGCAGGAGGCCTCCAAGGATGGCGCAGACTCAGAACCCTGGGATTCAGGGAGAATTCACATTACTTCTTGGTCCGCAAATACCCCGCCAAAAGGAGCCCATGCCTCCGTACCATGCTTGCAAACCCAGTGACTGCTGACAGACTGCGTGGCGTGGACCAATCAGAAATATAACGCCAGCACCCTCCTGCATTAAACGAGCCTGCAGCACCTTGCCTAGTGCTTGCTTCAACCCGACTCCCAGTGTCTGTGTGTTGACTCCACGCCTCCTGCCCTCCCTAATCCGCAGGGGACCCAATCCAGGTCAGGGTCTCCACAGCTGGCCTGAGGAAAACTCACAACACCTGGAGCCTGAACAGGGATCCCTGCCCACGGTGTTGGCGACACCCAGAACCTCGGTTCGTTCGGTAAGTAGGCCCCTGGATTTGTCTGTTTCTTCGGCTGCTCGAGGGTAAGCGAGTAGACCCATCCTCTGTCCCCTCCACCCTGTCTGTCATCTTTATTGTTGGACTAGTTAGATCAGGGAGGCACACTCCACCACATGGTCCTGAAGCCCACATCGGCATCTCCCCCGCTCTCGGCTCATCCTGATGAGTTCACGTAAGGGATGATCCACCCCGAACTCAGAGCCCAAGCTTCAGGTCACCCTGTTGCCTGTCCCAGAGACACTGTATGACCATATTCCTGGAGGTGTCACAGCCTCCAGAAGTACCTCATTGAGCACAAGACATTTGGATCTGATACACCTTTACATGTTGGGGCGGTTTACATCTAAGTGGCTCATATTGCTTGTTTCCTTTGTGCCCTCTTTGTAGTCACCTTCGTCTTCTACTTTTGTGGTGAATTCCCCTTCATGAGACCCTCCCACAATGGGCAATTTGCCACCACAATGCAGGGAACCACAAACAGAAGCACTCAAGGTGCTCCTTAAAACCAGAGGGTTGAAACTAAAACCAAAAGATATCGAACACTTTTGGGACGAAGCCACTAATCTAGCTCCATGGGTCTCCCCTGAAAACATGTGGCACCCCGACACGTGGATGTGGGTCATCCTCCTGGCCCGAAAAAGGGAGGTCGGGTCAGGGATCACTCTCCCTGCCTCTCCCTGCATCCTGCATCATTTGTACCGATCCTCCTAGCTATCATTGCTAGCCTTAAATCCTCTCCTGAAGAGGTCATCTCAGCCCACAACAAACACAGCCGGGAGCAATCTATTATAGATCTGGCTATTACCTCGACCCCGGACCTCCCAAACCTGGAGGTGGGCGCCGCCTCTGCGCCCACTTCCAATAAGGAAGGAGCTCCTTTGCCTATATCTCAGGATACTCTCCTAGAGCTACCATACCCAGGAATTCCCCTGCCCTGATACCCGTGGAAGGAGTTACTCTCTCCCCCACCTAGTAACCATCCCACCCCTTCCCCTGCTACCCTGCCCCTCCCTCCTAGGCTGCTCAACTTAAACCCTCCATCGCCTTTGTTGGCATTTCCAGTTAACGTCAGCCCCGATGTGGCGCAGCATCCATGGGTGCGCTCCCCACTCACTGGCCTTGTTCTTATCCACAAGGAAGCTGAGCAATCAGGCCCTGACACCCCATATTTCAAACAGGTTCTTCGCCAGTGGTCCTTACATTTACAAACCCACTATGATTGGTATAGCTTACTAAAGGCAGTCCTAGAACCCTCAGTCTTTCTAAACTGGAGTGCAGCCTATGACGATCAAGGTGAAAATCAGGCACCCTTAAATCTCCAATATGGCCTCAACATTACGTTGGACCTGCACGGGACACAGACAACATACTGACCCCATCTCCCAGTCTACTATTGGCCTCCATGCCTATTTTAAACAAGTTTCTGACTTTGCCTTTAAGGCCCTTAAATGTTGCTCCCCCCGTGACCCACAAGTCTTTTGCCATAATTTGATTCAACAGTCAGGGGAGTCCTTCACAGACTTCCTTACCCGTGTGACCGAGGCAGTAGAGTGGAGGGTGGAGTCTGGACCCACCCGAGAGGTGCTTATCAAACAGTTAACTTGGGAGGGCCTAAACACCCCTACTTGTAATGCTATCGCGCCTGTCCGCAATAACATTCACAAATGGGTACACGCTACCAGAGACTTAGACCCCAGGGCGGGCCCTACGGGGGCTTTGACCACTTCCTTGGAGACTTTCGTCACAAGGAAAACCCACCCACTTTGGCTCACGGGAAGGCTGGTGGAACTGTGGGGGGCTTGGCCACTCTCATAGCCTCTGCCCAGGAGGTATAGCCCGCCCCAAGACTCGCTGCCCCAAGTGCAAAACAGGGCTCCATTGGGCTAAAGACTGTAGGTCACAGCCTCAAACAGACTCGGCTCCTTTAAACTCCACCCGGAGGTCCCCTGATCCCCGCCCACAAGAGGGGAAACGAGACAGATATTATGGACTCTCCCGATCCTCAACCACTCCCCACTAATGACCCTGTTCCTAGATGGAACTGCCATAAAGAGCCTAGTAGACACGGGTTGATGTCACCATTATATCAGAAACTGAATCCCTTAAATTACCTCATTGGAAATACCAGCCAGGCCCGCCAATAAAAGGAGTGGGCAGCATACAAGGTACCAAGCTGGTCACACGTCCAGTATATTGGAAGGACTTTGATGGGAACCAGAGCAAATTTACTCCCATAGTAGCTGACATTCTCTGTAACTTATGGGGCAGAGATGTCCTAGAGGACATGGGCATTGTCCTGACAACGGATGACTGTGCCTTTTACGATGATATCATGCTCCACGATAACTTGGGACTATCAGGGAAAGGACAACACCCTACCCAACACCCCCAATCATAACGGCCACTGCCGGCCCGGGATCAACGCCAATCTTGGCTCCCCGAGCCGATACCCACCCCCTGTCTCTCTAATGATGCCATTTGGGTGGACCTACAATAGAACCTAAATTATCTGCCCTCAAAAATTTGGTAGCTGAACAATTGAGGCTTGGCCACATTGAGCCCTCTCTCGGTAAACATAATACACCGATATTTGTTAATAAAAAGAAATCGGTTAAATACAGACTCCTCCAAGATCTTAGAGCAGTCAGTGCCAAGACGGAAAAGATGGGCTCGCTACAAGTGGGCTTACCACACCCTACAGCTATCCCCTGAACCCATCATATTGTAGTACTTGATATCCAAGATTGTTTCTTCCAAATCCCCACAGGAGAACAAGATAGACCTCACTTTGCCTTCACAGTACGGGAGCCCAACTTTCAAAGAACAGCCAAGAGATACCAATGGAATGTACTAGCAGGGGGTATGAAAAATAGACCGACAATCTGTCAATTATATATTAATAAGGCCTTAACGAACATCCCCAACGACCTAATTGTCATCCATTATATAGACGACATACTGATAGGACACAAATCTCACAATACTTTACAGGCTGCAATACCCACTCTGCTTGCTGATTTAGAATGTCTAGGTCCCACACTGCACGAGACAAGTTACAATACATCCAACCTTTGACATTCCTTGGTTACAATATAGATACAGTAATTAAACTGCTTAACCATTCCATCTTGCAATAAACTGTATATACCTTGACTGAGCGCCAAGAACACTTTGGGACTATAAACTGGCTCAAACAATTTATAGCGGTCCCTGACTTGGAATTGCGGGCCTTGTTCTCCCTACTGGAAGGACATAATTCACCAACTTCAAGGATCCCTCTCACCCAGCCAGCTAAAGCTCTTCTTAATAAGATGGATCATATACTCTGGTCTGCGTCACTCTGACATCATGACCCAGCAGAACCATTACTGGCCTTGATCCTCTGGACTAAAGTTAGTGTCTTGGGGGTGCTATGGCAGCAAGACCCCATGGTGTGGATCCACCTGGCTAGCTCGGACCTAACTAGGCTTAGCTCTAAGAATGATATTGCCTTCAAGTTAGCAATTAAGGCTCGACAAACAGCCAAGCGCATATTCGGAAAGGAACCTGACAAAATTATACTGCCCTTTCATCTTAAGCATTCCCAAACATTATGGGTAGACTCTCTGGCTTTCCAACTAATGATGTCTGGGTTCACAGGGGGGTTGGATAACCACACACTCCCAGATAAGCAACTGGCCAGCTTGGCCTGTTTGGAAATCACCACTCACCCACACGCTTCCCCCTGCAAAAACCCCCTACCTTTAGCCACGCTAGCCTTCTCAGATGCCAATAAGTCCCATTAGAGTTGTCATTCAGCACACGGGAAAGGATGACACCTGTTATGTCCAAGCCAATTCTGGCTATGTCCAGTTGGGGGAGCTCCTGGCCTTGTTAAAAATCTTCCAAGTCTGCCAGACTGAGCCACTCAATATATTCTCTGACAGCCAGTATGTGGTTCAGGCCCTCAGATGTCTTCCCCTTTGCTCAGATAAAAGGCCACAAGGATCCCATCACTAGAACCATGAGAGCTCTCCAGATTATCTTAGATAACAGACAATGGCCCTGGCACATCTCCCACATAAGATCACACACCAAGCTCCCTGGGATTTTGGTGAAGAGAAATGACAAAGTAGATAAACTTATTACGTCCGTAGAGATTCCTCTACTATAACAAGCCAGAGCCTTACACCAACAATTTCACCTTTCTCCTCGCATTCTGCACTGCCTTCTACCTCACCTACCCATCTCTCAATGCAAACATCTGAGGAGATCTTGTGTTACATGTGCACCCCTTGCTCCCTTAAGCCCCGTCAATCAATATGGAGTTAACCTGCGTGGTCTCCTACCCAGTGCCCTTTGGGAAATGGACGTCACCCATTATAACTCCTTTGGTAATCTTAAATATGTCCATGTCATCGTTGACACTTACTCCTTTCTTTTCAACATCACTCAAACCAGTGAAAAGGCCTCAGATGCCATTAAGGTTGTCAAATCAGCAATGTTGGTAATGGGAGTTCCATGAACCTAAAAACTGATAATGGGCCAGCTTACACCTCTCTACAATTCCAATCATTCCTTTCAACATGGAAAATTAGTCACTCCTTCGGCATCCCTTATAATCCACAGGAACAGGCCACTGTGGAGCAGGCCAACAGGACCCTCAAAGAAACATTACAAAAATTTGCTACCCCTGAGTCTAAAAGGGACTGTCACGTGGCTCTAATTGAAGCTCTATTCAGCATTAATTTCCTGCCCTACGATAAAAATGGGTTGAGCCTGGCCTACAAACACTGGGCTACCATACCTAGGCCTACACCCCTGCCACTAGTGAGATGGAAAGACCCCGTAACATGTCAATGGGAACCACCCGCCACCTTGTTAACAAGAGGGCAAGGCTATGCTTGTGTGTTTCCTCAGACAGAAAAGAGCCAGTATGGGTTCCAGCGAGAGATGTGAAACCAGCAACCGACAAACGGGACCCCCAGGATCCAGAGACCTCACCACTATCTGGATAATTGGTTTGCTCTTCACCGCCCCTGCCACAGCCCATGACTTCTGGGCCTTGGTCCCTTCCCTGCCTATACTCTTGCCCTTATGGCTTCATTCCCCAGCCTGCCCCACCCTCTATTCAACGAATACTACATTTGACCTCCCCACCATGGACCCAGTTACTTCCTGGGAATCACTCAATGGCTCCTGGCCCCTAAATAACTCTATGCTTCACTACCAATAATGCATCCTCGTGCATTGGGCTGTTCAACCTGACTGTCCAAAACTATGCCGGCAGTGCCTCTAATCTAAAAGCACTGTTTGACCCATCATGGATCGTCACTTACCTACTCCTGACAGACATAATTATTCTTCTCTTTCTACTTCTTAAATGCCTTCTTCTTTGTTCCCGCAGTCAGAAAAAATTCAATCATTCCGTTTATCAGGCCCTCAGAGCAATACATGAAGATGATATCAACCCACCCTATGTAGCCCGAAAGACTTGGCTTGCACAAATGAATGAGGCCTCCTAAAGATAATTTCCCACCTCGACTGATCCCTTGGGACGATACCCCTTGGAGGGCTGGTAGTAAATGACGGGTAAGCTCCTGTTGGGCTGAATCAACCTAAGCCAGGACATGGACGTGTACGCCCATGCTCCAATCATGGGTAAGGTTCATGCCTGAATAGGACAACCTAAGACAGGCACAGTCCACGAACCCTGGGGTCATTCCAAGGCAGAGCTGAAAACAGGCTCTCGCTGGAAAAAGGGTGGAAATGTAGCAGGAGGCCCCCAAAGATAGCGCGGACCCAGAGCCCTGGGATTCAGCGAGAATTAACTTCACTTCTTGGTCCGCAAATAGCCCGACAAAAGAAGCCCACGCCTCCATACCCTGCTCACGAGCCCAGTGACTGCTAATAGTCTGAGTGGTGTGGACCAATCAGAAAACTATACGCTGAGTAAAGGGACTAGGGGCGGACAAAAGGGAAACATAAGGCCTGCCCCCTCCTGCATTAAACGAGCCTGCAACACCTCGCCTAGTGCTTGCTTCTACCCAACTCCTGGTGTCTGTGTGTTGACTCCACGCCTCTTGCTCCCCCTATCGGCAGGGGACCCAATCCAGGTCAGGATCTTCACAGCTGGCCTGAGGAGAACCCGCAAAAGCTCCACATATAAGGGAGAACATATGTGGATTTTTTTCCTAACTCTGTATTACTTCACTTACTATAACAGTTTCTAGTTCCATCCATTTACCTGCAAATTTCATGATTTCATCTTTCTTTACTGCTGAGTAAAACTCCATCGTATAAATGAACCACATTTTCATTATCCATTCATCAGTTGAGGGACACTTAGGTTGCTTCCATCTCTTGCTATTGTGAAAAGAGCAGCAACAAACATGGATGTACAAGTGTCTCTGCGATAAGATGAGTTCTTTGGGTATTATGCCAAGGAGTGGTATAACTGGGTCAAATGGGAGATTCATTGCTAGTTTTTAAAGACTTCTCCACACTGCTTTCCATAGGGGTTGAACCAGTTTGTAGCTCCAACAACAGTGGATGAGTGTTCCCCTTTCAACACATCATCTCCAACATTTGGTATTATTTGTGTTCCTGATCATAGCCAGTCTAACTGGGGTATGGTGGAATCTTCAAGTGGTTTTAATTTGCATTTCCCTAATTATTAGTGATGTTGAACATATTTTAAGATGTTTCTTAGCCACCTTTACTTCTTCTTTTGAGAACTCTCTCTTCAGCTCCTTAGCCCATATTTTAATTGGGTTGCTTCTTGTCTTGGCTCTGTTTTTTGAGTTTGTTATAAATTCTGGTTATTAAACTTCTGTCAGATGTGTCACTGGTGAATATTTTCTCCCATTCTGTGGGTTTTCTGTTTACTTCCTTGGTTGTCTCCTTTGATGTACACAATTTTTTTTAGTTTACTGAGGTCCCATTTGTTAATTCTTGCCCTTGTTCCCTGAGCAATTGATGTCCAGTTTAGAAAATTCTTTCCTACGCCTATATCTTGTAGGTTTTTCCCAATGTTTTTTTCTAAAAGTTTCAGAGTTTCTGGCTTTACACTGAGGTCTTTGAGCCATTCAGAAATGGCTCAAATTTTGTGCAGGGTGAAAGATAGGGGTTTAGTTTCATTCTTCTACAAGATCCAGTTTTGCCAGCACCATTGGCTGAACATGCTCTTTCTTCCAGTTAATGTTCTTGGCCCCTTTGTCAAATATCAGGTGGCTGAAATTCTATTTACTCATATTTGGGTATTCAATTTTGGTCCATTGGTCTATGGGTCTATTTTTGTGCCAGTACCATGTTGTTTTTATGAGCATAGCCCTGTAATGCAGCTTGAAATCTGGTATAGTAATCCCCCTGGCATTGCTCTTAGTGCTCAGGATGGTTTTGGCTATCCAAGGTTTTTTGTGCATCCATATGAATCTTAGGATAGTTTTATCCAATTCTGTGAAAAACGTCATGGGGATTTTGAGTGGCATTGCATTGAACCTATAAATGACTTTTGGTAGGATGGTTATTTTCATAATATTAATTCTTCCAATCCATGAGCATGGGAGGTCCTTCCATCTTCTGATGTCTTCCTCAATTTCTTTCTTTAAAGATTTAAAATTTTCATTGTAGAGCTCTTTAATGTCTTTGATCAGGTTTATTCTGAGATATTTTATTTTTCTTGCAGCTATTGTGGAGTGTTTCCATGTGCTCTTTCTCTGATTGCTTGTTATTGGTTTATAGAAAGGCTATAGACTTTGTAGGTTAATTTTCTAACCTGCCACTTCACTGAATGTTAATAATTTCTAGGAGTTTTCAGGTGGAGTTTTTGGCATCTCTTAGATATAATACCATATGATCTGCAAAGAGGGATAATTTGATCTCTTTTCCATTTATTACTCCTTTAATTTCCTTCTCTTGTCTTCTTGCTCTTGGAAGAGTTTCAAGCACTATGTTAAAGAGAAGTGGGGATAGTGGACAGCCTTGTTTGGTTCCTGATGCCAATGGGAATGCTTCCAGTTTTTCTCCATTTAGAATGATGTTGGCTGTGGCTTTGTTATATATGGCTTTAATTATGTTGAGGTATGTTCCCTCTGGTTGTCAAAGACCTTCTCTACATCTATTGAGATGACCATATGGTTCTTGTCTTTGAGTCCATTTATATGATTTATGACATTTATTGACTTACGTATATTGAACCATCCCTGCATCTCTGGAATAAAGCCAGCTTGATCATGGTGGATGATCCTTTTGATGTGTGTCTGTATGCGGTTTGCAAGTATCTTGTTGAGAATTTTTGCATCTATGTTCATTAAGGATATAGGTCTATAGTTTTCTTTTTTGGTAGTACCTTTACCTGGCTTTGGTATTAGAGTGATGCTGGCTTCATAGGATGAATTTGGAAGTTCTTCTTCCATTTCTATCTTTTTGAATAAATTAAGTAGTATTGAATGCAGATCTTCTTTAAATGTCTGATAGAATTCTGCTGTAAATCCATCTGGTCCCTGGGCTGTTTTTAATCAGAAGGTTTTGTACTACTGTTTCAATTTCTTTTTGTGTTATGGGTCTGTTTAAGTTGTTGATCTCTTCTTGGTTTAGCTTTGGTGAGTTCCATCATTTTAGATATTCATCCATTTTTTTAGATTTTCATATTTAATCAATTATAAGTTTCTAATATATTCTTTTACAATGTTCTGGATCTTTTTGGTACCTGCTGTAATGTTTCCCTGTCCATTTCTGTTTTAACTGATTTGAATTTTCCCTTTCTTTTGTTTAACCGCACTAAAGGTCTGTCTACCTTGTTCAGCTTTTCAAAGCACTACCTCTTAGTTTTGTTGATGCTTGTGTTTTCATTGTTTCTATTTCATTAATTTCTGCTCTAATTTTGGTTATTTCTTCTTGTTTGTTGGGCTTGGGCTTAATTTGCTTTTTCTTTTCCAGAGTTTTGAGTTGCAATACTAAATCATTTATTCGTACTCTTTCTGATTTTTTAATGTAGACACTTAGAGGTATAAATGTCCTTTAGTGCG
>NW_008347536.1:12916554-12918122 GCF_000622305.1 Nannospalax galili
TTCCTCTAAGGACAGCTTTCAGCATGTCCCAGAGGTTTTGTTGTGTTGTCCTTTTCGTTTAGTTCCAGGAATAGTTTTATTTCTTTCTTAATTTCTCTTTTGACCCATTCATCATTTAGGAGTGTGTTGTGTTCATGTGGTGATTAGGCTTCTTCCAGTGTCGATTGTAAGCTTTATTGCATTGTGGTCTGATAGAATGCATGGAATTATTTCAATCTTTTGGTATTTGTTGAGGTTTGTTTTGTGTCCCAGTATACGGTTGATTTTGGAGAAGGTTCCATGGGGTGCCGAGTAGAAAGTATGTCCTTTGTTGCTTGGGTGGAGTACTCGGTAGATGTCTGTTAAGTTCATTTGATGTATGGTATTGTTTAATTCAGATGTCTCTGTGTTCACTCTGCCCTGTTGACCTATCTAATGGAGACAGTGGGGTGTTGAAGTCTCCTACTATTAATGAGTTGGGCTTAGTCTGGGTCTTAAAGTCCTGTAGTATTGTTTTGATGAAGTTGGGTGCACCAGAGTTTGGTGAATATATGTTCATGATTGTAATATCTTCTTGATTAATTGTTCCTTTGATCAGAATGAAGTGACCCTCCTTATCTCTTCTGATTAGTTTTACTTCGAACACTATTTTGTAAGATATTAGAATTGCAACCCCTGCTTGTTTCTTAGTGCCATTTGCTTGGAATATTCTTTTCCATCCTTTTACCTTAAGTTAGTACCTGACCTTGAAGGTGAGATGGGCTTCTTGCAGTCAACAAAAAAGATGGGGTTTGTTTCTTAATCCATTCACCTAGTCTGTGTCTTTTGACTGGGGAGTTCCGTCCGTTAATATTTAAAGTTATTAATGAAAGACGAATACTGAATCCTGTCGTTTTTCTGTTTATATTCTTGATATAGCTGTACTTTTCCACAGTTATACCTTCATTGAATTTCTTTCCACAACCCCTTGGGTATAGTCATACCATACTATTTGTATTGCTTCCAGAACTCTCTGAAGGGCTGGTTTTGTGGACATGAATTCCTTCAGCCTATTTATGACATGGAAGATTTTTCTTTCCCCTTGACTATAATAGACATTTTGGCTGGGTAAAGTAATCTGGGTTGGTATCTGTCGTCATTTAAAACCAGGAATACTTTGGTCCAGCCTCTTATGGCTTTCATAGTTTGCACTCAGTCAGCTTTAATCCTAATGCGTTTTCCTTCATATGTGACTTGTTGTTTCCTTTATATGTGACTTGTTTTTCTTTTGCAGCTTTCAGAATTGTCTCTTTGTTTTGTACATGTAGTATTTTTACTATGATTTTCCTTGGAGAGTTTCTTTTCTGGTCCTGTTTGGTGTTCTATACACTTCTTGTATTTGTATGGGCATGTCTTTCTTTAATTTTTGGAAACTTTCTTCCACGATTCTTTTAAAGATCTGGCCCATGCCATTATCTTGGGATTCTTCTCCTTCCTGTATGCCTATGATTCATAAGTTTGGTCTTTTTATGGTGTCACACAATTCCTGCATATTCCATTCTTGTGCTTTCTTAAATTTTTCATAATCTTTGCTTGAGTGGTCTAGTTCG
>NW_008347536.1:12918194-12946719 GCF_000622305.1 Nannospalax galili
CATCAGTATTTCTAACTTTTCTGCATTCATTCAGAAGCATATCCCTATCTTCTTTCATTTAGTTCTTTAATTTCTTTTTGTGTTCTTTAAGTTCACTGAATTCTTTTATCATGTTTATAATTGTTCTTTTGAGTTCTATGTCCTGCATTATCTTTAGGGGGTTCTCATTGTACTCCTCAAGAGGACTACTGGTATTTGGTTGGGATATGTTATTTTGTTTTTTCATATTATTTTTTCTCTATGATTTTGACATGTGAATTTCTTTTGTAGTTTCTAATTCTTGTGTGAGTCTCAGGCCTTCAAGTTTAGGTCTGCTTCTTTTTGTGAACTTTATGTGTTTTTGTGGTTTACTTTTTGGCATGAAAAGCTGGTTCATCTAAGCTTCCGGTTCTCTCTTTTGATTTTACATTGGAGTGGCTGGACTGATTTCATTTTCAGGAGTTCCCACAGAGGCCCAATTCAGATGAGGATCAGATAATTTCAGGCTTTCTCCTAAGGTCTGAATCCCTCCAGGAACTATTTTGTCCTTAGGAATTTGGGGGTTAGACTGGCCTGGGAGTCTGGCCCAGAAAAGATGCTGGTCTAGGGCAGCTGGTGGCTGTGCCATCCAGAGATGCAAAGGCAGATGGGGCAGGAAAAGGCCCCAAGGACTCCTGTGGACTGCACTGAGGAGCTGGGTTGGTCTGGATGGAAAGGATCAGGAAGAGGAAAGTCAGCTCCCACGTCCCAGAAAGAGGCTGACAGGTGATGCAGGCCCAGGGAAGCAAAGGGAGATGAGGGCGGGGCCAGGTCCAGAAGTAGTGCTCCTGGGGCCCAGTAAAGGCATTAAGTTGGTCTGGATGAAAAGGATCAGGAAGCAGTATTGGTTCCCCAGGTCTCTGGGGCCCCAAGACAAGGAATGGGGCAGGTTCCAAACTCAGAGGACAGAACAGCGGGGGAGATGGGAGGGTGAATGGGGCTGGGGGAGTCAAGGCGCAGAGGGCACAATGGACTTACCCTGGAGAGAGGCCTGCGGGTGGGAGAGAGGCCTGCAGCAGGTGGTGCAGGCCCAGAGAAGCAGAGGCTCAGATTCTTTTCTTATAGCATATAAAACCCATTACTAGCAGTTTTCATTTTGTAACTCACACCTTCTTGGATTGGCAAAACTTTTGTCATTTTAACAGGATTCGCTCCACTTTCTGAGTTATTTTCATACTTTCTGGCATGACAAGATGTCCCAAAGTTATTTTGTACTTCCCTTGACTCAGTCCAGAAATTAGTTATTTCTTTAGGAAGTTTTGGATCCTTTTAGTGAGGAAAAACATTTAGAAATGAAGGCCTGAGCACAAGGTGTGCTTGTTGTTCCTACCATTACTGCTTCCAGGTCCTACAGAGGATGGAGCAGCGTTAGAAACCAATCTTTAAAAAGAAATCAGATACCTAATTCCAACCCAGTACCACAGGGATTGTCCTTGCCTTTCCCCAACCAAATATGTATATCGTTCTTCCACAGTGAAAATTCTACCTTCTAACAATACTAACACAGTTTTTGTTTCTTCTATAAAATGCATAAAAAAGTAGCTTGAGCAATGCTATAACAACAATCAACCTGGCAAATAAATTTAGTAAACTGAGAGTCAAGACTTCTTTGAATTTTGTTTTCAATTTGGGACTATGCCATGAGAATATTTTTTCAAAAGTTCACTGGATTATTTTTCTTTTTAGAAATTTTGTGTATGTGTGTATTGCTGCATGTAGGTAAGTGCACCCATGTCATGCAAAGCCCGTGGAGGACAGAAGAGATTATCAGATCCCCTGGAACTGGAGTTACGGACAGTTGTCAGCAGCCATGTGGGTGCTGGGATTCAAACCTGGGTCTTTTGCAAGAATAGTCAGTGTTCTTAACTGCTGAGCCATTTTACTCCAGCCCCCTATTTCACTCTTTTACTATATGGGCATGTTCTTCATTTTATACAGTTCATTTCTCTTTCCTCATATAAATTTGTTTTTAAAGATACACTGGAACGACTGTCACTCCCTCTTCTCTGCTTTCCGCACCATTTCTATTCATGCCGTGACTTCAACAATTTCATTGTTTTCCGATTCATCCTTTTTGTTTCTTTTTTGAGACATCATTAGATTTCTTCTCCTTTTCTAAAAAAAAGTTTCATATCACATACATTATTTTGCATTGTGCATTGTTTACTTAACAGTCTATCCTAGAAATCACTCCTATCAGTTCATTGGTGTTCCTCATCCTTTCTACACATCCACAGTATTTACTGTGTAAATACACCAGGTATTTGGCAAATTTTCTGCATATGAGCTTTTGAATTGTTATTTTATGATCATAAATAATCCTACAATAAATAACTGTGCACATTTAGTTTAAAGTTACTGGTGATGTATCTTCACAAAAAAAAATCCTAAAACTGTGACTCTCAGGTCAAAGGGTAAATATATACACAGTTTTACTAAAATGCCAAATCCAGTTACAAAAATTTTGCATTACCATTGGCAATATATGAAGAATATCTCTTTTTCCCACAACCTTGCCAAAATATTGTGATGTTAACGTGTCTTTCTGCAAATCTGATAAATGAGAAATAATATATATCACTGTAGGGTCCTTGCATTTCTCTTTTTACAAATAAACTGAATACATTTTCTTATACTTGTTGGCTACTTCTGTATTTTTCTGATACTTTAAATTTATTCTTTGAGAATTTCATACATGCGTACTATGTACTTCAATTATATTCATCCCCTATTCTCCCCCTCCAACTACTCCCAAATTCCCCTCACACCCCCCTCCCTCCTAGCGTCATGTCTTTCTTTAAAAAATTAACCCACTCAATCAATCCCATTAGTGAAGTACTTTTTGTATTTTTATACTTCATGGATATTAATCCTTTGATATTCAATATTTTTAAATTTTTTAAAGTTTCTTTATATGTTTATGGATGTTTACGTGTTTGTATACCTGTGTGAGTCAGTGTGTGGGAATGAATGAGGAGGCCAGAAGAGGACATTGGATACCCTGGAGCTGGAGTTACACACAGCTGGTTGGGAGATGCCTAATGTAGGTGCTAAGAACCCAACTTAAGTTCTCTGCAAGAGGAGTCAGTGCTCATAACTACTGAGCCATCTCTCCAGGCCCGCTAAAAAATATTTTGGTATTAGGAATATTAAACCGTTTATTGTGGTGTGGACTACAAATATTTCACTATTTGGCCTTTTGTTAATACTTTTTTTTAAAATCATAGTTTCTTGCATAGTTCAATTTGTTCATCTTTTCTTACATCTGGATGGTGAGTCACAGAACGTCTTTTCCAAATATTAAACATGAATTCACAAATTTTCTTTTAGAACATGTAATATTTTAGCTTTTATATTTAGGTTTCTGAACAATTTAGGATTTATTTTGTGTATGATATAAGGTACATACTTTTTCCCACTACCAATTAAAGCATTTTTCCTTTGCCCCAGTGATTGCAGATGCCATCTTTATGAACACTTAGCAAACCACATGTGTCTAGGAATTTATGCATTTCCTCTAGTTTATCTAATTTGTTAGCATATAATTATTTGTAATAGTTCCTTATGAGTCTTTATTCCTGTAGTATCAGTTGTGATTCATCATCCTCATTTTACTGACCATATGTACTTTTTTTAGTCTCTTGTTTATGCTTTGATCTTTATTATTTCCTTTCTTTTACTATTTTGGGGGTCTATTTTGCTTTGTTTTTCTACTTCTGTGAGGTGCAATATTAAGTTATTTGTAGTCTTCTTGATATATGCATCTACTGCTATAAATACCCTTTTAAAACGGCTTTTGCTATCTCCCACTCCCACAGGTTTTCATACATTATGTTTGTTTTATTTCATTAACTCACTAGTTATTTAGGAACATAAACTTTAGTTTTTGCACATTTGCAAAGTTCCTAACCATTTTGCTCTTATTTGTAGTTTTACACCATTCTGCTCAGAAAGCATTCTTGAAATAATTTCAATCTTAAATTGTTAAGACTTGTTTTGTGACCTAACATACAATCTATCCTGGAGAAAGTTCCATGTGTTCTTGAGATAAATATGTAATTCTATAGCCATTGGGCAGAACGTTCTGTAAATGTTTGTTAGGTCTATTTGGTGTATCGTACAATTTATTTATTTATTTACTTATTTATTTATTTTACCTATTTATACTTTAAATACTTCTTTCAGGCAGAGTCTCATTATGTAACCCCTGGCTGGCCTGAAATTTACTATGTAGACCTTTAACTTACCAAGATCCACCTACCTGAGTGCTGTGATTAAAGGTGTGTGCCACCATGCCCAGTTATAGTGCAATTTAAATCTGATTCTTTGCTGATTTTGGCTGGATAATCTGTCCACTGCTGCACAAAGGGTGTTAAAGTCCCCTTTTTTGCCTATTGTATTGCAGTCTCTCTCCCCCCCCTCCCTTTCTCTCTCTTTTCCTCTCCCTCTCCCTCTCTCTAAAGACAGTGTCTCAAGTAGCCTAGGCTGACCTCAAACTTATTATGTAGCAAAGGTGACCCTGTACTTTCCATTCTCCTGACTGCTCAGATTACTGTCATGAACCATCACACCTGGTTTGTGCAGTGCTGGGGATCAAGCCCAGGGCTTTGTGCATGGTAGGCAAGCACTCTACCAACTGAGCTATATCTCCAGTCCTAAAAATTTTTTGTTCTATGCCATTGCCTTCTATTCTTTCACGAACTCAAATGATTCATACATATGTTTTGATACTATTCTACAATTTCCTTAAAACTTTTTCATTCTTTGTTCTTTTAGTCTCCCAACTGCCTATTTTCAAATAACCTGTCTTTAATTCAAAATTTTTCTTCTGTATGATCGATTTTTTTTCATTTCTTTCATTATGTTTTTCAACTCCATAATTTCTGTTTAGTTTTTGGTTTTTTTTTGGTCTTTTTGAGACAGCGTCTCCCTATAGCCCCAGCTGTCCTAGAACTCACTATGTAGACCAGGCTGGCCTTGAAATCACAGAGATCCATCTGCCTCTGCCTCCCAAGTGCTGGGACTACAGGCATGTGCCACCATACCCAGATCTGTTTAGTTTTCAAAACAGTATATCCAACTTTCTGATAAATATCTCTAATAAATTTATAAACTGTTGCTATGTTTTACTAAGTTTGGCTAAGCTTCCGTAAAACAATGATTTTGAATTCTTTTTTATTTTTTCAAAATATTTTATTTATTATTTTTATTTTACGTGTATGAGTGTATTGCCTGCATATATGGAAGTGCACCCATGTCGCACCACGTGGGTGCAGGGAACTGAACCCAGGGCCTCTGCAAGAACAGCTAGTGCTCTTAACAGCTGAGCCATCTCTCCAGTTCTGATTTGGAATTTTTTTTTATAATTTCTTAAAATATTTATTTATTATTTTTATTTTATGTGTGTGCATATATTGCCTACATGTAGGTAAGTGCACCTATGTCGTGCAATGCCCGTGGAGGAGAAAAGAGGCTGTCGGATCCCCTGGAACTGGAGTTATGGACAGTTGTTAGCTGCCATGTGGGTCCTGGGATTTGAATCCAGGTCTTCTGCAAGAACAACCAGTGTTCTTAACCTCTGAGCCATCGCTCCAGCCTCCTTGAAATCTTTTATAGATCACTTATCTCTATTATTCTGGGGTCAATTACTGGCAACTTATTTGTCTGTCTAGTGAGGTCATATTTCACTACTTATTTTTGATGCTTTTAGACAAGAAATGATGCCTTCTGATTGAAGAATTAGGTGTTATCTCAGTCTCTGAAGTCTGGCTTTATTTGTACCCATCCTTCTTCACTAAGCCTGTCCAGTAGTTCTAAGCAGACCAATTTGTATATTGTAAGTCTGTTACCACTGTAGCTATTTCAGCACTAGGAAATGCTTTAAGACTAGGTTGTTGTGAGTCTTAGCAGGGCTCCATGGTTAGTGTGGGGCCTAGCTACCTAGACCTGTGAAAGACCCACACTTCAGAGGGACTCAAGTCTAGAAGCCTATTGTGATAGCCCAAGTATGCCAGCCTCAGATGCCCCTCCACAGATGTGACAATTCTCTGATTGCAGTAACAGAGGATGGAGCTGGAACTGACCCCCTCAAGATCTGCTATGATACACTTATAGGTGAGCCTATCCTGGTGACCCAGGGGGACACACATCTCCTGGAAGTTCCTCACAGAGTTGAGGTAGTTCTCCCACTACAATGAGATGAGATGCTTCACAGCTTTCACCTAAGTAAAGGGCAAATTTCAAGTCCACTGCTAAGACCAACATTAGCAGATAAGCTTCTCTGACACAGTCCTAATACATGTGATTCCTCCTAAACCCTTTTGCAAATACTTTTGGTTGTAGGCTCAAGAAGAAACAAGGTTATAGTTCAAGCCTTTAGCATAGGGCTGCTTCTGGGTTTGAACCTAGGAGCACAACTGGTCACCTGCCAACCTGGTGTGCATGTGCATTCTCAAAACAAGCCTCTTAGGTCTCAGGCTCCACTAGGGTTGCACAGCTAGCTACCAGTCCTACACCCGCAGAGCTAAACTCTTTTCTGAGTTAGTTCTTAGAATTTTCTTACATGCTTTTATGTTCACATGTATACTCCTCTGTCCTCAGAAGTCTAATACTGTGCCTGGGCACAATAGCACATGCTTATAATCCCAGCATGTTAGAGACTAAGGCAGGACTGGGATGGGAAGCCTGGGTGGGGTGACAGCTTTAAAAAAAAAAAAATCACAAGGAATACACAGGAAATTTCAATTTTATGTGCAGTTGCATATCCCCTTAAAAATAGAAAAAGAGGGGCTGAAGAGATTGCTCAGTAGTTAAGAGCACTGACTGCTCTTCCAGAGGACCCAGGTTCAATTTCCAGCACCCACATGGAGGCAACGAACCATTCTAACTCCAGTTCCAGGGGTATCTGAAGCCCTCTTCTGACCTCTACGGCATTGCATGACACGGGTGCACTCACATACATGCAGGCAATACACTCATACACATAAAATAAAAATAATAAAATATTTTTTAAAAATAGAAAAAGATCTGAAACAAATATGACAAATTGTTATGATCTGGCAAAGCTAGGTAGAAGGATATGTGGGTGTGTTTATTTTATTACCTCTATTCTTTGTATAGTTGAAGTAGTCTGTAATTTTTTTTTTTTTTTAAAAGAAATTGATTTAACAGGCAGCCTGGTGCTGCAGCTGGTCTGCAGGGCTCCACAGGGAAAAAAATAAATAAAAGAAAAAAGTAAAAGAAAAAAAATTGATTTAGAAGTATATAGTTCAAGTCACTGGCAACATTTGTGAGGTTTCCACTCTAATGTTTCAAAATGTGTCCAAGTTGTGTATCAAGTAACTGCATTCAGAAACAAGAAAGAAAAATGGCCCATCTGCGCAGCATTTTTTCAGATGAAGTATTCTACATACCTGTGAGTGCTAGATAAGCAGCAACATACCGCTTCTCCAGTCCATCTCTAATGCTCTGAATTCCACCAAAAATTGGAGGTATGATCATAATCAAGTTACTCACTGTATTCCCTACAGAAGAAAAACACAAGAAGATATTTATATTAACCAGTAACACTAAAAACACATTCATCTGGTCTTTAAAAACAGTAAAATAAGGAACTCCTTAGAAAGACTGGGAAGGTGTCTTCAAGGTACTGAAAAACTTAATTCAATAAAAATTTCTCAAAAACTACAAAGACAGACATTTAAAAAAATTTTTTATATATTATTTTTATTTTATGTGTATGCATGTATTGCCTGCATGTAGGTAAGCGCACCCGTGTTGTGCAATGCCCACAGAGGTCAGAAGAGGATGTCGAATCCCCTGGGACTGGAGTTATGGACCGTTGTTAGCTGCCATGTGGGTTCTGAGATTCGAATCCAGGTCTTCTGCAAGAACCACCAGTGTTTTTGACCGCAGAGCCATCTCTCCAGCCCCAGAAAGATATTTTTTAATAAATGATACTACAAATTATTTACAGTACATCCACTTAAGAGGAAATTTTTAAATCTACAAGCAAGAAAAGGAGCCCAGAAAGAACCTTAGAGGCATAGCAGCAAAAAAGAGAAGGAAGTCTATAGCAGTGCCGCTTAAATCGTGGTTCATGGTAAGTGGAAAGATAATATGAATACACAACTCAGATAATTTTTGTCTGTGGGATTGAAAGTAACAAACTGGGGCTGGGCCAGGTGGGGCAGGCCTTTAATCCCAGCACGTGGAAGGCAGAGGCAGGTGGATCCTTGTGAGTTCAAAGCCAGCCTGGTCTACATAGTGAGTTTCAGCCCAGTTGAGGCTATAGGGAGACCCTGTCTCAAAAAAAAAAAAAAAAACAATTGGGAATCCACATTTTCTGGTAATGTTTTTAGTTTCTAGGACAATGTGAGGCAATGGATTCTTTAAATTAATTTTTTGTGCTCTCCGACCTGCAGGCCTCTCTCTCCGAGGTAAGTCGATCACGCCCTCCGCAGCCTCATTCACCCTTCCATCTCCCCTGACAGTCTCTCCTCCTAGCCTGGGTCCTGTACCATTCCCTGTCTTGGCGCCCCAGACACCTGGGGAACCACCAATGCTTCCTGGTCCTTTGCATCCAGAGCAACCCAGTTCCTTCTAAGGTTCCCAGCCCTCACCTCCCTCTGCTTCCCTGGGCCTGCACGACCCACAGGCTTCTCTCCAACCTGCAGGCCTCTCTCTCCACGGTATCCACTGGGGGATGTCTTGGTATACTAACTTGACACAATAGGCCTTAATATAAATGACAGAATGCATGAAATCCAGTGGGGGGGGCACTATGGGAAGTTGCAGATGGAGAAGGGGGAACAAAGAAGATTAGGATGTTTTGTATGAAACACAAATATTAAAAATATTTTAAAAATCACTCTAAAAAATTAATCTTTTGTAACATGATGGCTCTTACATGATTTTTGTTATCTTTCTTATTATTTATTTATTCATTTATATTTGGTCTTTTTGAGGCAGGTTCTCCTGTACTCCCAGCTGGCCTGTAATAGGCTATGAAGACCAGGCTGGACTCGATCTTGCAGGGATCCGTCTGTCTCTGCCTCCCAAGTGCTGGGACTAAAGGTGTGCACCACCACACCTAGCTTGTTCTCATCTCTATTAAAAAAAAAAAAAAAAAAAAAAAAAAAAAGTCCTGAGGGCCAGTGAGATGGCTCAGAGGGGTAAGGGCGCTTGCTGCCAAGACTAACGATTTGAGTTCAATCCACAGGACCCACACGGTGGAAGGAGAAAATGAGTCAGGGAAGATGTCCTCTGACCTCCACATGTGCTGTGGTATGCATATGTGCGAACAAACACACACACACACACACACACACACATTCTCTCTCTCTCTCACATAAATAAAATGTAATAAAAAATTTAAAAACAAAGTTCAAACATGAAGAGCAAAAAATAATAAAAACCCAAGCAGCAAAAAAATAATAGTAACAAAGAAAGAAATAGTTAATACTTTACAAATATGATTATAAGTGAATCAACTGGCATTATTTTTCAATATTACAAATGAATGATTTTCAAAAACATAGGTGCTACGAACAAGATAAACTATCAATTAATTGAGAATGTAGAAAGATGTTTTCAAAAAATCAAGGATTGAAAAGTATACTTGCAACAAATCTTTTCTCTGGAACCAAATGCATAATATAATGAACCAAAACAAGAAAGCTAATCATGAGAAAAGATTCTACGAAATCCAAGAAACAGGCTGTAACATCGGAGAGTAAAAAAAAGGCCCAAGATTACTGCTATTCAAAAAGGACCAGTGACCACACAATCTAGAATGAAGCAGGAGATCCAAAATCTACAGGAAATTTCCAAGAAGGAAAACTAGGCAATTCAATAAGCCAAAGGTTGGGCATAATATTGGTGAGTTATTTAATTAAAGTATTTGAAAATTTGTACCAGAGTTTAGTCAGTCAGGTCTCTATTAACTAGACTTCTGTTGCTGAATATTTAGGCTACTCTAATTACATGTAATACTGTAAAAATAATCATATATAGTTGGTCCTTCACATATGTGAATTCTGCATTGATAGATCTAACTTACCACATATAGAAAATACTTTTTGAAATGTGTGTACTAAGCACAATCTTTCTCTTGTCATCATTCCCTAAACAATTCAGTATAAAAGCTATTTACATAGTATTTACATTGTGTTAGGTATTATAAGTAATCTAGAGATGACAAGGTATACTGAAGGATATATATAGGTTATATGCAAATACTATGCCATTTTAGATAAGGGATGAGCATATGCAGATGTTGATATCCACTGAGATGTCCTGGAACTAATCTCCCATAGATATCAAAGTTCAGCTATGTGTATATGTATATACACACATATATATTGCACAGAAAATAGAGACCAGATCTGTCCTCCTGCCTCAAACAAAAACAGAATATGTGAAACATGACTTTCAAGACACAGACAAAGAAATAAATGATGATTCCTATGATCACTCTAGTTCTGGAGCATTTATTTAGATTACAGCACGGGTGGGGGTGGGGGTGGAGAAGACCTGGGGAGGCTAGCAGACTCCCTGAATTGAGGAAACAGGGCTGAGAATCTAGGAAAATCAAGATGACTAGATTTCACAGGAGAGGGTAAAAAGACAGCATCAGGGAAGAAGAGCTCTGAAACTTATGAAGGACCCCTTTCCTATTCAGTAGAGGATTGATCTGCATATGCATTTGAGGAAATCACCCCACAACAGGAGGGAACTGTACCTCATGCTCACACAGGGGGAAAACAGAGCCTATTTTTCATATACCAGAATGAGAAAATTCTTATTTCTCTAAGCATTAAATAATCTAAAAAAGATCTGCCTAGGTATAAGAGTATTCCTAAACTGAGCCTCTTCCAGACACATCTGGCAAACAATAAAAACAAAATCCAAAAGGATCCAATTATTTCTCAGTAGCTTAACTGAATCTCAGAACAAAACTCAAGACTAGTTATGGAAAATACAAAAAATATCTAGTGCTCAACAATATAAAAATCATAATGTATCCAAGCAAATATTACCAGGCATACAAAGAAACAAGTAACCCGTAAGAAAAATATTCACTAACGCAGAAATGGGTGTTAGAATTAGCGTAAAAGGATTAAAACAGTTCATACAAAAGCCTAGAAAGTGTTTACAACAGTTCATAAAAAATGCTCATGGGTGTGGAGGAGCAGGTGGGCAGTGGAAATACAGTACAACTGAGGCAGGCTTACTAAGGGGCACAAAAAACAGAGCAATAAATTGATTATAATCTCAATTACAATCATGGGATTCATAGGGCACACTTATGTCACAATTTATGTACTCTAAATATGCTGTGACGGTGAAGCTTGACTGTCAACTTGATGGGATTTAGGATTACCTAAGAGCCACATCTCTGGGTATGTATTTATAAAGAGGTTTAAACACAGTGGGAAGACCCACCCTTGAACGTAGGCAGCATCATTCCAGGGGCTGAACAAAAAAGAGAAAGTAAGCTAAGTAGATAAATGCTATATAAGTAAGCATTTATCTATGTTTCATGACTGTAGATGCAATGTAACCAACTGCCTCGTTCCTGATGCCATGTCTTCTCTACCATGGTGGACTACACCTTCAAACCATGAACTAAAATAAACCCTTCTTCCTTAAGTTGCTTTTGTCAGGTATTTCATATCAAGAATGAGAAACATAACACATAGACTATTTAATTTTGCTTTTCCTGCCAGGAGTGGAATTAGAAAAGTAATTTTATTACTGATTTTATTATAAGGTTTACAGGATTATTTAGATGGGGGGGCACAGTCTCACTCTGTAGCCCCAGGCTGGCCTTGAACTCTAGATCTTCCTGTCTCAGCCTCATGAATACTGGGATTATAGGCATGAGCCACCATATTGGTCTATAGATTTTAATCTGTTATTAATATATTACTTTGATAATGAGAGAATGCCCTGGTTGCAGAAAACCAGAAGCCCTCTGAAGACTGCCCTGGCTTTATCAATCAGTCACTCCCCTTCGTCCTGGGAGGGCTATTTGTGGAGACAGCCTGTTTCCCAACACAGCCTATCTTGCTTAGGAAACAAGTCCAGGAAAAGGAGACCATAAATCCCTGGTTCTCAAGATAAACTGGAACAAATGGTGCCAGGAAGAACAGGGTCATATACTTCCCAAGAATGTCCTAATCTCCATGTATCCACTGCAGCTGTTTTTTTAACTTGAGCATTCCTAAGTCCCTCTCTCCATACTCTATAGCCTTGGATCAGCGCTTTCCTGGGTGGGCGCAGTAGCCTATATCCTGCTGAAAGGCTGCTGTTGCCATCTGCTAAATATATGCAATCATAATCTGTTGAAGGTCTGGCATTGGTTTCTTTCCCAACTCCCTCTTTTCTCTGTACCCTAAACTCTTACAGATAACATGAAAACTAATCTAAAAATCATTGCGAAAAAGAAAATAGCAGTTTCGCAGATGTGATAATTCTAGGCTAGACCCTAAAAAGAGAGAAGAAACTAAAATCTACTGAGGCTATCAGTACAGTTACATTTCCATGTGCTTCTCACGATGATCTTGTAAAGAACTGTCTTCATTAAATGAAGAAAAAAAGCAGTTAAGAAATCATATAAGTTGCTCACATTCTCACAATAAGCAAATAATAGAGCTGAGATTTTATTGCAGGTCTGTCTGACTTGACAGTCAATGTTTTACTGCTAGCACAGTGTTTGCACACAGAAAATATTCTAATTGGGGCTGGAGAGATGGCTCAGCAGTTAAGAACACTGACTGTTCTTGCAGAAGACCCGAGTTCGAATCCCAGCACCCATATGGCAGCTAACAACTGTCCATAACTCCAGTTCCAGGGGTTCCGACAGTCTCTTCTGTCCTCCACAGGCAGTGCAGGACATGGGTGCATTTACCTACATGCAGGCATAACACTCATACACATAAAATAAAAATAATAAAGAAAATAAAATATTCTAATCAATCACATCAAATGATTCTATTCAGAACATATTAAGTAAATTCCAAATTATACAATTAATAAAATAATCTGCCTAGGTGACTTGTAAAAATGTAAGGGAGGGGGAACAGGGAGTAAATTGAGTTAGTTATCAACAAATTTAGGTAAATTTGTAGAGTAGGAGAACCTTAGGGTCTAAACTAATGAACATCTTTACTGATTGCTGATATTCATTAAAAGAACTGAAACAAGTCCAACTGTACAGAAAACATTAAATTTAGCCGAGATGTTGACAGTATGGAAGTCCAGAATACATTTCAGATGACCTGGAGGCTAGGATTAGAGGGAGGTCCCACAAACCACATGCAATTCAGTTAAAGACAATGCAACAGTTTACAAATTAAAAGAGGAATTGTAAACCACAGAAATAGGTTTTTGTGAGACAGGACAACCTTGAGAAAAACATCCAAGAACAAAAAGATGATATTGGGCTATTGGGGAGTTGGGGTATCTCAATATACTACCTCAATATTTTAGAGGTAAATAATGGAAAGAGCTGGGTGACAGTTATCTTATTTCCCGCTGCTTTTATTCAGTTTCACTTTAGAATGCTGTCTACTCATGGCACCATAGTTTAAAACAAAGCAGCAATAGTAAAGTCATCAGGAAAAAGAGTAGCCAAAGGAGTAATTTATTAAATAATAAAACATATGGCATGACAACTATCTCCAGATATCTGGAGAATGCTTAAACTAAGAGTGAGAGGTTGATTGTAGTTCTAAAACATTGGAATTAAAATCAATGAAGTTGTAGGGAAGTTTTCCACCCAATAACATAAGGTAAGGCATCTTAAAATTAAAGCTATCCAAATATATATCAAGTTGCCTTATTACACTATGAGTGGAGATTGCTATTCACATGTGTATTCTTATCATGTGACAAAATATGAAGGACAGAGCACACACTCATTAAGTCTGGTAAAATGAATAAATTCATGCATATATACTTGCTTAAACCTGAGTGCAGTAACTTCTTCTATATCCTTGGTGTTATTCTCAGAAGATACTGAGCTTCGTATTTTTTTTTTTTTTTTGATTTAATGATAAATGTAGTAAATAGTAGATCATTGACTTTAGAATGGCTTTATCTTTTTAAAAAAATGACATGGGCTGGAGAGATGGCTCCACCGTTAAGAGTACTTACTACTCTTGCGGAGAATCCAGGTTTGATTCTCAGCACACACATTGGGGGCTCATAACTGCCTGTAACTCCAGTTCCAGGAGAGATTCAACTCCTCTGGCTCCAAAGGCACCTACACACACACACACACACACACACACCACCTAAATAAAAATAAATCTTTAAAAAAAGACATGTTCATATTTAAAACTTTAATTTATTTTTTTATTTTTGGTCTTTTTTGAGATAGGGTCTCGCTGTAACACCACCTGGCCTGGAACTCACTATTTAGACTAGGCTGGCCTTGAATTCACAGATCTGCCTGCCTCTGCCTCCCTGTGCCCAGCTTATTTTAATTTTTTTATTTGTTAATTTTTATTGTATGTACAAGAGTGTATTGGCTGTTTGTATGTAAGTGTACCCATGTCATGTGATGTAAGAAAAGTAAGAGGAGGGATCCCCTGGAACAGAGTTACAGAAGGTTGTTAGCCGTCTGTGGGTGCTGAGAATCAAATCTGGGTCCTCTGCAAGAGCAGCCACTGCTCTTAACTGCTGGGCCATGTCTCCAGCCCCCCATATTTTAAATTTTTAAACAATACATTAAAAACATAAGAACAATTAAATCATTGTACCAATATAGCAAAGCCCAGAAATTATCATAAATACTTGCTGAGCTTTGAAAGAAGAAAACACAAAAGTTTATAGGCTATTAGAAATGTTTTTTTTTTATTTTTAAAATTTATTTTATTATTTTTATTTTATGTGTATGAGTATATTGCCTGCATGTATGTGAGTTGCACCCGTGTCATGCAATGCGGCAGAGGTCAGAAGAGGGCTTCAGGTTCCCCTGGAGCTGGAGTTAAGGATGGTTCATAGCCACCATGTGGTTCCTGGGAATCGAACCCAGGTCCTCTGCAAGAGCAGTCAATGCTCTTAACTGCTGAGCCATCTCTCCAGGGCCCCCCCATTTTTTAAAATTTAATATTTTTATTTTATGTGTATGAGTGTACTGCCTGCATGTAGGTAAGTGCACCCCTGTCGTGCATTGCCCTCAGAGGACAGAAGAGGCCATCAGATCCCCCTGGAACTGGAGTTACAGTTGTTAGCTGCCATGTGGGCGCTGGGATTTGAACCCAGGTCTTCTGCAAGAACAACCAGTGTTCTTAACTGCTGAGCCATCTCTCCAGCCCCATGTTCTTTTTTTTTTTTTTTCTTTTAAGTGCTTAAAATATCTTAACAAAAGAAGTTATTTAAACTTTTTCACAAGTTAAACTGAATGTGAAAAACACTAACACTGGAGTCCTAATTTCCTACATGCATTTTTATAATACAGTTTTGCGATGAAAGATATTCACACAAGTTTCTCCAACATTCCTACTCTAGCTAGGTATGTATGCTTCACATTATCAAAAGTTTCCTCTGTATACCACACTTTTAATCTTTGGGTTTTTTAATAACAGCTTTATCAAGTCATTAATTTATATGTCATCAAATCCCTTGTAATGGGTAAAACTCTGTGTTTCTTAAACAATAAAATTTTAAAACTTATACCAGCACTGCTATCTAAAGAACATTTCATCAATCCAAAAAGAATCACTGAGTTGGAGGTAGGTACAGTGGAGTGCTTGCCTAACACATGCAAGGTTCTGCGGTTCAATTTTTTGCACCACACACAACAAAATTTTTTTCAATATATATTTTTATCAAATTTTTGTGGATTTTATACAATACATGTTAATCATATTTAGACCCCCTCCCCTATCTGCATCTTCCAATAGACCCCACTGGATTTCATGCATTCTGCCATATATGTTAAGGTCTATCGAGTCAAGTTTTGTCTGGAAATCCAGATGTCCCCGGGTGTGAGTTCATCCAGAGGAGCCTGGTCAGCCTACCTAGCATCACTCACTTAAAGACCAACTCTTTGTCACCTAGCAATGATCACCTACCAACAGTTCCTTGGCTAAGATTGGGACTCCTTACCCATTTCCCTAATTCTATGCCAAGTTTTTGTCTGGTTTGAGCTCATATGGGTCTAGTATATTCTGTCATCACTGCTATAAGTTCATATGAGCAAGTTCCTAGATGCCTAGAAAACTGTTTCCTTGTAGTTATTCACCACCCCTTGATCTTACAATCTTTCTGCCCTCTCTTCCACAATGGTCCGTGAATGTTAGGTGGGTGAGGTTTATTATAGGAGTCCTATCCAGGGATACACACTCTGCAGTCTCTTATTCTCTATATTTAGGCCAGTTGTGGCTGTCTGTGTTAATCACCCTCTGGTGCATGAAGCAGCTTTGCTGGTGAGAATTGAGAGATGCATTATTCATTTTCTCTATAGCTCTATTCTACTTTGTTCCATGAGTCTTAAGTATAGAGGTTCCATTGTAGAAGTGCCACTTTAGGGTTGGGCATGTCACAGACACATTGTCTGTGTTTGACCAGTTGTGGAACTCTGTAATAATCTCCATCAGGGTAGTCCAGAGGTCTCAGGCAGGACAATCAGGAGGAGGCCTAGGGAAAGGTAGGGGCAGGGGCAGCGGTGAGGAGGGTCTAACTAGCTGGCAGAGTAGGTATGTATTATTATTATTAATTATAAGATAGAATTAGAAAAACTAGTTAAGTAAAAAGAATGCATCAGATTAAAGAAATGGTAGGCACAAGGAGCAGTTATTAACCCTAAGGCTGTAGAAGAGCAGTAAGAGGCTCCCTCAGGGCTGAGATGCAGACCAACACCCATGGTTCACTGAACAGTGGAGAAGCCCCTGCAGTGTAATGCCTACAGAGCTGGCTGAAATCCACCATTAGAATTTGCCAAGAGACTAGGGATGTAGTTCTGTTGGTAGAATGTTTGCCTAGCATGCCTAAAGCCCTGGATTCAATCTCTAGCACTGCATAAACTCAGTGTTGTAGTACACACCTCTATTCCTAGCACTCAAGACATAGGAGGCATCAGAAGTTCAAGGATGTCCCATTGTAGAGTGAATTTGAGTCCAATCTGGGATACATGAGACCTCATTTCACAACAAATAAAACAAAAACTACAAAAACTCACCAGAAGTCTCCCTTCAAAGGTGCCAGCAAAAGCTGATATGGGGAGGTCAAGGGGCTATTGGCTACTATATGTGGCCGAACAACCTTCAGGAGTTGGGTATTAGGGATGCCTCGTTAACTTGTCAGAACTATATACCATTATGTCACTTGGACTTCAAAAAGTGGTACCTAGGGCTGGAGAAATGACTCAGTGGTTAAGAGAGCTTACTATTTTGCAGAGGACTCAAGTTTGGTTCCCAGCACCAACCAAAGTTCAGTTCTCAGTACCCACATCAGGCAGCTCAAAACTGCCTGTAACTTCAGATCCAGGGGACCTGAGGCCTCCGATCTCTGTGGGTACCTGCACTCACATGTACACACATACACATATAATTAAAAATAATAAAATTGAACTCCAGGTATGGTGGCACACACCTTTAATCCCAGTACTCAGGAGGAAGAGGCAGGCAGATCTCTATGAGATCAAGGTCAGCCTGGTCTAGACAGACAGTGAGTTCCAGGCTAGCTGGGGTTATGAGAGACTCTGTCTTGGAAAAAAAATTAATAAATAAATAAAATAAACCCAAAATAATAAAATTAAATCTTAAAAAAAAAAAAAAAAAAAAAAAAAAAAAAGGCCTAGTACCCAAGAAGTTCCCCAATTAGCATAGTAGTACCAAGAAGTAAAAGGAGGAAAAGCCCAGGGTTAGAGACAGCCCAGGTTAGAGGTCCAGTGGTTAAGAGCACTTGTTTCTCTTGCAGATGGCTCCAGTTTGGGTCCCAGAGCCCACATGATGGTTCACAATCATCTGTAACTCCAGTTCCAAGGGGATATGATACCTTCTTCTGGCCTCCATTGGCACCAGGCATGCATGCAGCATACCTACATGCAAGAAGGCAAAAGACTCATACACATAAAATAAGTAAATCTTTTAAATAGGGAGGGAAGGAAAAGCTCTTCCTCTTGTGATGCACCTCTAGTGCCCTCTGCTGACAAAGTTTAGCATCCTGCCAGTTAGTAAAGGAAAATAAAGAAGTCACTCAGGTTCATTTTCTCAGCATATAATAAATGATGAATGTGGAACAATGAACAGGCAATAAACTGATAACTAGCACAATTGTAAAACTGTTTTCTAAAACATGTTTAGACCAATCATGTCTAAACACACTATGGTTGGTGAGGGTTCCCTAATAACTGAAATAAAAATGGGAGTTCAAGATGGTGACATGTTTTTCCTTCTTTTCTCCATTCATTTTAGAGTGGTTGTATTATTATTCCAGAATTAAAAAGATGAATGATAGAACTATAAAGGCTAAATTATTTCTCCTAAAAATTTAATTTAATTTAAATGCTCCTAGAAAATTCTATTAAAAAATAGCTGTTTTTCTGGAAATAAAAATAGACTCATTCATGTACCACCCAGTATTTACTAAATATTAAAGAAAAAATTATATTTGTATAGAGATTTAAATAGATTTTGAAAATATGAAGTGGTGGGGTCTGGCACAATGGCTTAATGAGCAAAGTATGTGCAGCCATAGAGACCCTAAGTTCGGATCTCTAGAACCCATGTCAAAACTGAGTATGGAGGCATCTACCTGTAATCCTAGTTAGTGCTTAGGTGTAGGACAGAAACAGGCAGATCCCAGGGACTACTGTCTAGCCAATTTACCAGAAACGGCAAACTCCAGGTTCAGTGAAAGACCCCATTTCGAAAAATAAAGTAGAAGGGCTGGAGAGATGGCTCAACGGTTAAGAGCATATGCTGATCTTGCAGAGGACCTGAGTTCAGTTCCCAGTGCCCACAGTGGGCAACTCATGATTGCTCATGTGCTCACACTCACATGGACACATAATTAAGATCTTTTAAAAATAAGGTGAATTGGCAATATTCCAGCAATTTCAAATTCTCATATGCATCCCCCCATCCCTCTCTTTATGTGTGTATGTGTGTGTGTGTGTGTGTGTGTGTGTATATATATATATATAACTTGCTATGTAAAGCAGGTTGGCCTTGAACTCACAGATGTCTGCCTGCCTCTGCCTCCCAAGGGCTGGGATTAAAGGCATGTGCCACCACATCCTGTTCAAAATTTCTTAATAAAGTTTTTTTTTTTCAAGAAGAACTCAAGTATTAAAGTATGCTGTTATGATCTGAAGCTGAATCCCCACAGGTTCATGTTTTGACCATCTATTCCCTTGTTGTTGGTGCTACTTCAGGAGGATCTGGAACCTGTCAAAGGTAGGGCCTCATTAGTAGAAACAAGTCATTAAGGGCAAGTTCCTGATTCTTACTGTGCCCGCTGCCTTCTGGTCCCCATGATGTGAAAAGCCTCCAGCACACACTCAGGCTTCCATGCCTTCCCTATTCTGATGAACTGAAATTCTCTGAAACCGAAATGAATCTTCAAATTGTTTCTGTCATGCATTGTGGTCACAGTGACCCAAAAGCAATTGATAATATACACAAGGAAGAAAGAGGGAAAAGGACAATATACAAAGGGTAAATTTAGAAGAGAACACTGAATGAAGATACACAAGGAAGATGTTTGCTTCGGTATGCCAGTAGATGGAGACTGTGTTCATCAGGTGAACAGGTTTCCCAGTATTTGGCAGACTAAAGAAAGGGTCCTGAGGTGACTAGATGCAGTCATTTGTAGCTTGGTTGAATTTACAATTCTATAACCATCAACCAGAGCTCAAGATCAAGCTGGTGAAGCTGCAAAAAGTACCTATTCTGCCTTTTCTGCTATTGTGAAGAGCTCTCCTACATCCCCAAATGAGCTACCTGAAAGCTGGAATTAGTGATAAACACAAATTCAAATATATTTGGCTAATATTATTAAATATTTTGTATAGTCAAGCCACTAAATTATAAACTGAGAAGAAAAGTTAACAAGTAACAATTCTGGTTTTTGTCCTGAAAACGCGCATATATATATAATTTAGTAGGAAAAATAATTAAACAAGTAGCAAGGGAGAAGGCCAGAGCCCAAGGTTACAAAGTATTTGAGAGTGAGGGAACACTCAAAATGGGGTTCATTAAGAAAATAACACTTGGGGCTGGAGAGGTGGTACACAGATACCTATAACTCCAGCTCCAGGGAATCTGATGCCATCTCTTGGCCTCTGTGGGTACGTCCACTTACATGGTATACATACACAGAGACACATACTTATAAATAAAAATTAAAGATTAAAAAGAGAAAGAAAAGAAGATTTAAGGGATTTGAAAGATGAAGATGCACAATTTTTATCATTATTAATAGAATAGTCAACTATTTTCTTTCAGTGCATACAGAAGCTTCAAAAACCAGGCTGGGGATAGAGAAAGGCTCAGCTGTTAAGAGTGTATACTGCTCTTGCAGAGGACTTGAGTCTTCAGTTCCCAGCACCCACATGACAGCTCACAACTGCCTATAACTCCAATTCTAGGGGATTCAACACCCTCTTCGCCCTCTGAGGCCATGTATATGGTGCACATACATACATGCAGGTAAACACTCATACACATAAAAATAAATTTTTTTTTTCTAAAAACTATACAAGAGGCTGGAGATATGGCTCAGTGGTTAAGAACACTGGTTGTTCTTCCAGAAGACCTGGATTCGAATCCCAGCACCCACATGGCAGCTAACAACTGTCCATAACTCTAGTCCCAGGGGATCCAACAGCCTCTTCTGACCTCCATGGGCATTGCACAACAGGGGTGCACTTACCGACACGCACGCAATGCATGCATACACATAAAATAAAAATAATAAAATTTTAAAAAATAAATTTTAAAAGCACATGAAAAACCCCCCACCTTGACTTATCAAGGATGTTTTTTCAGAGTTTTAGTATTTTAATGTCAAATACTATAAAAATGAAAATATACATATTAAATTCCAAAGGAAATAGATTTTAGGCTTCTGAAGAAGCATAAATAAAGAGCTAAGAGAGGAACCTGAAGCTCCACATTAATGAGACCCAGAAAACTCTGACCTGACAAGATGGAAGTCACAGGGGAGGGGAAAACCTCAGCAAAAAGAGCACTGTAGGTATATAATTCTGCCTTAAACAGGCCAAAGGTGAACTGTAGCAGGAGGCCTCCAAAGATGGTGCGAATCCAGAGCCCTGGGATTCAGCGAGAGTTCACTTCACTTCCTGGCCCGTAAATAGCCCGCCAAAAGGAGCCCCCACTTCTGTACCCAGCTCATGAGCCCAGTGACTGCTGATGCAAACAGACTGCACAGCACAGATCAATCAGAAAACAATACACTGACTAAAGGGACATGGGGGCAGAGAAAGGGAAATATAAGACCTGCCCCCTCCTGCATTAAATGAGCCTGCAGCACCTCGCCTAGAGCTTGCTTCTACCCGACTCCCCGTGTCTGTGTGTTGAATCCGCGCTTCTTGCCCTCCCTAATCGGTAGGGGACCCAATCCAGGTCAGGGTCTTCACAGCTGGCCTGAGGAGGACCTGCAAAACCTGGCACCCAAACAGGGACCCATGGCCATGGTGTTGGTGACACCCAGAACCTCGGTTCATTCAGTAAGTAGGCCCCTGGATTTGTCTGTTTCTTCAGCTGCTCGAGGGTGAGCGAGGAGGCCCCTCCTCTGCCCCCTCCACCCTGTCTGTCATCTTTATTGTTGGACTAGTTTGTTAGATTAGGGAGGCACACTCCGCCATGTGGTCCCGAAACCCACGTTGGCACCTCTCCCCTCTCAGCTAGTCCCAGTGAGTTCACATAAGGGCTGATCCACCCAGAACTCAGAGCCCAGGCTTCGGGTCACCCTGTTACCTGTCCTGGGACACTGTGTGAGCACACAGCTGAAGGGGTCACAACTTTCAGAAGTCCCTCACTAAGCACAAGACATTTGGATCCAAACCACCCTTACATGTCAGGGAGGTTTAAATCAAAGTGGCTCACGGTGCTTCTTTATTTCCTTTGTGCCCTCTTGGTAGTCACCTTTGTCTTCCACTTTTGTGGTGAATTCCCCTTCGTGAGACCCTCCCACGATGGGCATTTACCACCACAATGCAGGGAACCACAAACGGTAGCACTCAAGGTGCTCCTTAAAACTAGAGGGTTAAAAGTGAAACCAAAAGATATCGAACACTTTTGGGACGAAGCCACTAATCTAGCTCCACGGGTCTCCCCTGAAAACATGTGGGACCCCATAGAGATTCCCCTACTAGAATAAGCCAGAGCCTTACACCAACAATTTCACCTTTCTCCTCGCAGTCTCCACCGCCTTCTACCCAACCTACCCATCTCTCAATGCAAACATCTGAGCAGGTCTTGCATTACATGTGCACCCCTTGCTCCCTTAGGCCCCTTCAACTAATATGGAGTCAACCCGTGTGGTCTCCTACCCAATGCCCTCTGGCAAATGGACGTCACCCATTATAACTCCTTTAGTAATCTTAAGCATGTCCATGTCATTGTTGACACCTACTCCTCCTTTCTTTTCACCATCGCTCAAACCAGTGAAAAGGCCTCACACACCATTAAGGCGGTCAAATCAGCAATGCTGGTAATGGGAGTGCCATGGACCCTAAAAACTGATAATGGGCCAGCTTACACCTCTCTCCAATCTTTCTTGTCAACATGGAAAATTAGCCACTCCCTTGGCATCCCTTATACCCCACATGGACAAGCCATTGTGGAGTGGGCAAATAGGACCCTCAAAGAAACATTACAAAAATTTGCTACCCGAGTCTAAAAGGGACCCGCACCTGGCTCTAATTGAAGCTCTATTCGGCATTAATTTCCTGTCTGATGAAAATGGGTTGAGCCCAGCCTACAAACACTGGGCTACCATACCTAGGCCTACGCCCCTGCCAATAGTGAGATGGAAGGTACCCGTAACATGTCAATGGCAACTACCTGCCACCTTGTTAACAAGAGGGCGAGGCTATGCTTGTGTGCTTCCTCAGACAGAAACAAAGCCAGTATGGGTTCCATGGAGAGATGTGAGGCCAGCAACTGGCCAACAGGACCCCCAGGACCCAGAGACCTAGCTGCTATCTGGATAATTGGTTTGCTCTTCCCACCCCTGCCATGGCACATGATCTCTGGGCCTTGGTCCCCTCCCCGCCTATACTCTTGCCCTTATCGCTTCATTCCCCAACCTACTCCACCCTCTATTCAACTAATTCTATGCTTGGCCTCCCCACCATGGACCCAGTTACTTCCTGGGAATCACTCCCCACCATGGACCCAGTTACTTCCTGGGAATCACTCAATGGCACCTGGCCCCTAAATAACTCTCTATGCTTCACTACTAACAACACATCCTCATGCATTGGGCTGTTCAACCTGACCGTCTGGCAATGCCTCCTCGGGTTACATGCATAAACTCAAGGGCCTTTCTCCTACCTTCAACAACACTGATGTAGCTTCAGTCCTAGCTGCACTGGGGGCAATCGTGACGGGGGCCCAAGGGGGCTGCCACCCCTCCACCCCCATTTTGCCCTGCTAGTCTACCCCCCACAACTCCCTAACACACACGATCCCCTTGCACCCTTTTTCTTTGTGCTCCCCATACTGTGGCAGAGATGCCTCCCTAAGCCCAACCATACCATCCCTCCCTTCTGGTGCTTCAGCCACTCCCCCTCTGCACCCCCTAGGATCTTGGAGACAACTGGCCCCCACCTATCCCTGTGATTAAGATCTCCCATACCAACTGCGAGTCAATACTCAGTAAGTGGGACCTCTGTGAGCCACACGCCTGCATGGACATGAGGCTGTCACTGGCACAGCAGGGCCTTCAGCTTTCCAACGGCACTTACACTAACACCAATCCTCTACTTGTGCCAAAAACAAAATCCTTACATCCACTGATCACACAACATCCTGGCCCCCTACCCCCATTTGCATGTGGCCTCCGTTTGCCTTATTGCTAGCCAATGTTACCTTCGACCCTCGGAGACAACTCAATTACTACAATGTCAACACCTCCTGTGTACTGGAAGCCTGATGGAACCATCCTGCTCACATAGTTCTCTTTATGCGTGAACCCGCGGGCAGCCCTTTGGGTTCTAGTCACCAATGGAACCCACTACCATGCTATCACCCTTATAGGGTGGACAGCCTTGTCACAGGCCTCCCACTTAAAACGGGATCTTGGGGTCAATGCCACTCTCATCTCAGCCATCATCCTGGCATTAGGTGCAGCCGCCACTGCTGCAGTGGCTATCACCCAATCCTCCACTACTGTGGAGACCCTCAACGAGGTCATATTCAAAACCTCCTCTACTTTTCACACTCAAGTCTCTTATCAATCAGCATCTTCATCAGGCAATTAATGTGTTACAACAACATATTGATCTCTTAAGTGAAGAGCTGGCAATTACCAGAGACATGGCTCTGCTAGCCTGTGACCCTCGCTTTAAGTCACTTTGTCTCACCGCCTATAATGTACAAAATATTACTGAAGCGCGCCTACAACTTGCGCACTATATTCACAGCCACCAGAATCAAAAGTTTCTTAATTAGTCTATATTACTAACTAATTAAAGTATCGCTCTAAATTATACCTGTGCCCCCACACTGGACATCAATGCAGGGTTCTTAGAAAAAACCTGGTCTAATCTAAAAGCACTGTTTGACCCGTCTTGGATCATCACTTACCTACTCCTGACAGGCATAATTATTCTTCTCTTTCTACTTCTTAAATGCCTTCTTCTTTGTTCCCGCAGTCAGAAAAACTTCAATCACTCGGTGTATCAGGCCCTCAGAGCAATACACAAAGATGATTTCAACCCGCCCTATGCAGCCCAACAGACTTGGCTCTCACAGATGTATGAGGCCTCCTACAGATAATTCCCCACCTCGACTGATCCCCCGGGACTATACTACTTGGAGGGCTGGTAGCCAATGACGGGTAAGCTCTTGTCGGACTGAATCAACCTAAGCCAGGACATGGACGTGTCTGCACATGCTCCAATGATGGGTACAGTTCATGCCCGGATAGGACAACCTAAGACAGGCACAGTCCATAATCCTGGGGTCATCCCGAGGCAGAGCTGTCTACAGGCTCTCGCTAGACAGTCATTTTTAAAGATAAAGGGTGGAAATGTAGCAGGAGGCCTCCAAAGATGGTGTGACCCAGAGCCCTGGGATTCAGCAAGAGTTCACTTCACTTCCTGACCTGTAAATAGCCAGCAAAAAGGAGCCCGCCAAAAGGAGCCCATGCTTCTGTACCCTGCTCGCGAGCCCCGTGACTGTTGACGCAAACAGACTGCACAGTGTGGACCAACCAGATACACTGACTAAAGGGACTTGGGGGTGGAGAAATGGAAATATAAGGCCTGCCCCTTCCTGCATTAAATGAGCCTGCAGCACCTCGCCTAGTGCTTGTTTCTACCCAACTCTCGGTATCTTTGTGTTGACTCGGTGCTTCTTGGCCCCTCCCAATCGTCAGGGAACCCGATCCAGGTCAGGGTCTTCACAGCTGGCCTGAGGGGGTCCCGCAACAGTGAACACTAAACAATGCAAAGGATTTTAAACACACAAGCATGATAAAGATCACAAGAGTCAGAAGAACAAGAGAAGAAACTCTCTGGAGAAGTATTTGGTGAAGTGAAAACACCAGATTTATCCACAGGGAAAGAGGGGGAAATTTTCAAATAATGATTAGCAATAAAGAGGCATAACTGAAATCACAAAATCTGAATGTAGTTGTTTTAGTAATCCCGACTGCCTCTCTATATTTTATTAAAACTTCCAGAGCCCAACTCAAATCTTACTGACATTTGGTCAAGTTTTCCCTGTCACCTTGCTCAGACTGCTCTTCTTACAGTGCTTAATGTTCTTCCTCTCACCTAGCACTCAGCACAGATTACCTTGCACAGACAGTTCTCTTTTCACTATTCATTCACTCATTCATAGGAAAATTTAGTATGGGGCCAGCAAGATGGCACAAAGGGTAAAGGCGTTTACCCTGTTCCCAAGACTGATGATCTGAGCTAAATTCCTGGAATCTACATGGTGGAAGTTGAGAACGACTTCTCCAAGATGTCCTCTGACCTCCACATGTGTGCTGTGGTGTGCACACGCACATGCTTGTACACATACACATATACACACAGACACATAAGTATTGTAACTTTTTTTAAAGGTTCTAAAAAGGAACACAGAAGAAAACCAAACAGGCGACATGAAAATTAAACTAGCACCAAATTCATGAAATAGAACAGATATTTGAAACCTGAGAGAAACTATGTTAGATGTGGTTCAATTATAACTAGTGGAAGAAGTCTTTTCTCCCAAATTTATTTCCTAAAATAGTTTCATCCTTCAACTCTAACATCATCATCATTTCTCAGTCTTCATTACTTAGAATTGAAGAACATATCAAAAATCATGAATGTATATGTCCTTTAAGATGATTTAGGAGCTGAGATGGCTCAACAGGTAAGCACTCTTGCTGCTCTTCCAAGGGACCAGAGTTTGGGTCCTAGCACTCCAGCTCCAGGGGATACAATACCCTCTTCTGGATCTGTGAGTATCTGCACTCACAAATGTATACACGCACACATGTTTTTAATTAAACTTTTTAAAAAATATTCATTTTAAGGTTTAGACTAAATTAACTTTAATTAATAAAACTGGACTAAAATTACATGGACATCATTTATATTTTTATGATTTCTTTTCACTAAAAAATTTTTTTAGAGACAGGGTCTCTCGGTAGCCTCACCAGCTGGCCTACAACTCATTATGTAGATCAGACTAGCCTTGAACTCACATAGATCCACCTGCCTCTGCCTCCTGAGTGCTGGGATTAAAGGTGTGTACCACCATGCCCAGCCTCATTCAAAATTTTAACACTGGCATAAAAATTCTCCTACATTGGCTTAAAACATGTAAAAATAGTTTTAAAATATTTGTTAAATTTATTTTGTGTGGGTGAGTGCGTGGGCCTGAGTGCAAAGTGTGTGCACAAGAAAACTTATGGGAGTCAGTTCTCTCCTTCTACAATGTGGTTACCAGGATCAAACTCAGGTTGTCAAGCTTGGTAACAAGTACCATTACTTGCCCTCTGAACAATCTTGCCAACCCAGCAAGTTTTGTTTGTTTGTTTGTTTGTTTGTTTGTTTGTTTTGAGACAGGGTCTCCCTGTAGCCCCAGCTGGTTATGAACTCACTATGTAGACGAGCCTGGCCTCAAACTTACAGAGCCTCTGTCTGGGATAAAAGACAGAGGCCACCATACCCAGCCTGGCCAAACCCATCAATAGTTTTTTTAATAGATTTTTTTTTTCTTTAAGTAGTCAAAGAGAGAAACTATTTTTTCCTGACTATGAGTTATTCTTCAATATTCCCAAGGATTAGCCGGGTGTGGTGGTGCACACCTTTAATCCCAGCACTTGGGATGTAGAGGTAAGCAGACAGACACAGAGGCCAGTTCGAGACCAGCATGATCTACATAGTGACCAGGCTAGAATTACTGGGATATCTTGTCTTAAAAAAACAAAGTAAATTCCAAAGGGTCCTCAAAAATTATTAATTTAGGTTCTGTTATTAAAGTAAACATCACTGTCATTTTAACCTATAAACAATGATCTAGCTGAGAGTGCCTGATCTGGCTCTCCCTGGTATAGGGGCTGAGGACTCAGCAGACAGCCTAAGTGCCTGATCTGGTTGCTGTCTGGTGTAGGAGCTAAAAACTCAGGAGGTTGTCTGAGAGTGCCAAAATCAGGCCTCCCCTTAGCAAACTTCCCAAATTGTGTTCTGAGTACCAGCTAGTAGGGGTCCAACATTAGAAAGAAGCCTGAGTGTACCTGACTGGAGCCTGACTTGATCCTCTGCAGGAGCTCCTGAGTAGCTGATCTGAAGCCATCAGTTCTCTCCAAAATAAAATCTAAAAGAACCTGAAACCTAGACCAACCAGGTTTACATACCCAATAAGAAAAAGACCAAGGCATACCAATAATAAAAATAGAAGCAAACTTCAGCTTAACAAAAGAATGCTTGAGTTTCATACTAGAATCACAAACAACAAGAGAACTCCACACGCCAAAATCACAACTAAAAAATAATATGGAAAACCACTAAACTCCACCAGTTCTGTAGAAGAGTTCTACAAGGAGAACCCCCCAGAGATAAGCCAGTACACAAATTTTAAAAGAGCAATCATAAACTTGATCAAGGAATTCAACGATTTTAAAGAACACACAAACAAACAAATCAAATTAAAAAAAGATAGAGATAAACTTCTGACTAAATTCACAAAACAGAATCATTAAAGAAAACTCAGGTTGAAATGAAGAAGGAAGTGAAAAACTCAATAAGCCAACTTGAAACAACAGGAGAAAGCCTCACCACTAGAATGAATGAAATGGA
>NW_008347536.1:12946998-12950681 GCF_000622305.1 Nannospalax galili
GAATGAAATGAACAGAATAGCACCACTTGAGGATAAAATTTAAGAACTGGGCCACTAGGGGCTGGAGAGATGGCTCAGCAGTTAAGAGCACTGACTGCTCTTGCAGAGGACCCGGGTTCGAGTCCCAGCACCCACATGGCAGCTACAAACTATCCTTAACTCCAGTTGCAGGGGAATCTGAAGCTCTCGTGACCTCCTCAGCACTGCACGACATGGGTGCACTCACATATTTGCAGACAACACACACCTACACATAAAATAAAAATGATAAATAAAATATGTTTTTAAAAAAAGAATTAAACCACTCAAGGAAAGATGATGAAAAATTTTAAAAACACAGGCATGGAATATGCAGATGTGTGCCACCATGAAAAGACAAAATCTACAAATGATAGGCATAGCGGAATAAGAATTTCAGGTTAATGATACTAACCAGATCTTAAAACAGGATAGTAGAAGAGAACGTACCAAAATTAAGGAAAGAATCCCCATACAAATACAAGAAGCACAGAGAACACCAAATGGACAGGACTAGAAAAGAAACTCCCCACAGGATATCATAGTAAAAATACTAAATGTACAGAACAAAGAGAGACTGCTGAAAGCTGCAGAAGAGAAACAACATAGAAAAGAAAACCCATCAGAATTACAGCTGACATCAGTGCAAACTATGAAAGCCAGAAAAGCCTGGACCAAGGTATTTTCAGTTCTAAATGACGATAGATGCCAACCCAGAACACTTTACCCAGCAAAAATATCTACTAGAGTTGAAGGGGAAAGGAAAATCTTCCAAGACACTAATAGATTGAAAGAATACATGTTCACAAAACCCATCCTTCAAAGAATACTTAAAGCACTACAAAGAACAGAAAAAGTACTATAACCCAGAGGCAACTGAAAGAAACTAAATGAAGGTATAATTGTAGAAACACAAAATTAGACAAAGAATGCAAACTGTAATTAAATGGTGACAGCTTATACATATCTTTCAATAATAACTTTAAATATCAATGGACTAAACTCCCCAGTCAAAACACACAAGTTAGTTGAATGGTTTAAGAAACAAAATCCATCCTATTGTCTGCAAGAAACCCATCTCACCTCAAGGACAGGCAATACCTTAAGAAGGTGAAAGGATGGAAAATATTCCAAGCAAAGGGCACTAAGAAACAAGCAGGGAATACAATTCTAATATCTTACAAAATAGACTTCAAACTAAAACTAATAAGAAGAGATAACAAGGGCCACTTCATTCTGATCAATTAATCAAGAAGATATTAAAATCCTGAACATAATAAGTAACAAACTCAGGTACATGAGAATTCATAAAAGCTAAACTACAGGCTAAGAAATATCTTTAAAAGCGTTCAATGCTCACCTCCCTCTGCTTCCCTGGGCCTCCGACATGCAGGCCTCTCTCTGGGGTAAGACGATTGGGCACTCCACGCCTTGACTCCCCAAGCCTCATTCACCCATCTCCCCTGCAGGTCGCTCCTCCTAACCTGGGTCCTGTCCCATTCCTTGTCTTGGCATCCCAGGCACAGGGGGAACCACCACTGCTTCCTGATCCTTTGCATGCAGATCACCTCAGTTCCTTCTCGGGTCCCCAGGAGCACCGTGGGACTGGGCCCACCCTCATCTCCCACTGCTTCCCCGGGCCTCCATGACACACAAGCCTCTCTCTGACATGAAGGCCTCTCTCCGGGGTAAGTCGATCTCGCCCTCCATGCCTTGACTCGCCCAGCCTCATTCACCCTTTCATCTCCCCAACCGGTCTCTCCTACTACCCTGGGTCCTGTCACATTTCTTCTCTTGGTGCCCCAGACACCTGGGAACCACCATTGATTCCTGATCCTTTGCATGCAAAGGAACTTAGTTCCTTCTCCTATTCGCAGGAGCATTGTGGGCCTGGACCCGCCCTCGCTTCCTTACACTTCCCTGGGACTGCATGACCCATCAGCCTTTTTCCTGGATGCTGGGGCTGATCTATACTCTTCCTGATCCTTTGCATCCAGACCAACCCAGCTTCTCAGTGCAGTCCCCAGGAGTCCTTGGGGCTGCTTCCTGACACCATCTGCCTTTCCTTCTCTAGGTGGTGGGGCAACCAGCTGCCCTAGACCAGCATCTTTTCTGGGCCAGGCACCCAGGCCAGTCCAACCCCCAAATTCCTGAGGCCAAAATCATTCCTGGAGGGATCCAGACCTTAGAAGAAAGCCTGAGAGCATCTGACCCTCATCTGACTTGGGCCTCTGTGGGAACTCCTGAAGACAAAAGCAATCTGGCCACAACAATATAAAGTCAAAACAGAGAGCCAGAAGCTTAGTGGAACCAGCTTTTCATGCCCAAAAGTAAAACACAAAGACACATAAAGTTCACAAAAAGAAACAGACCTAAATTTGAAGGCCTGAGTCTCACACATGAATCAGAAACAAGAGAAATTCCCATGTCAAAATCACAGAGAAAAATAGTAACATGAAAAACCAAAATAACATATCCCCACCAAATACCAATAGTCGTCTAGAGGAGTACAATGAGAGCTCCCCAGAGGTAATGCAGGACATGGAACTCAAAACAATTATAAAAATGATTAAAGAATTCAGTGAATTTATAGAACACACAAAGAAATTAAAGAACTGAAGGAAGATAAGGATAAACTTCTGAATGAACTCAGAAAAGAATTAGAAATATTGAAGAACACTCAGGGTGAAATGAAGAAGGAAATGAAACACACAGTAAGCCAATTAGAAAGGACAGGAGAACGCCTCACCAATACAATGAATGAAATGGAAAACAGAGTTTCAAGATTGGAAGATAAAGAAGAACTATACCACTCAAGCAAAAACTATGAAAAATTTAAGAAATCACAAGAATAGAAAATGCAGGAATTGTGTGACACCATAAAAAGACCAAACTTACAAATCATAGACATACAGGAAGGAGAAGAATCCCAAAATAATGGCATGGACCAGATCTTCAACAGAATCGTGAAGAAAGTTTTCCAAAACGAAAGACAGACATGCCCATAAAAATACAAGAAGCGTATAGAACACCAAAAACAGATAGGATCAGAAAAGAAACTCTCCACGGCACATCATAGCAAAAATACTAAACGTACAGAACAAAGAGACAATACTGAAAGCTGCAAAAGAAAAACAACAAGTCACATATAAAGGAAAACCCATTAGGATTACAGCTGACTTTGTGGTGCAAACTATGAAAGCCAGAAGAGCCTGGACCAAAGTATTCCCAGTTTTAAATGACCACAGATGCCAACCCAGATGCCAAAATGTCTATTATAGTTGAAGGGCAAAGAAAAATCTTCCATGACATAAATAGGCTGAAGGAATACATGTCCACAAAACCAGCTCTTCAGAGAGTTCTGGAAGCAACACAAAGAGCTGAAGAACTGTATGACTATATCCAAGGGGTTGTGGAAAGAAATTCAATGAAGGTATAACTGTGGAAAACTACAGCTATATCAAGAATATAAACAGAAATAAAAATGACAGGATTCAATATTCATCTTTCACTAATAACTTTAAATATTAACAGACGGAACTCCCCAGTCAAAAGACACCGACTAGGTGAATGGATTAAGAAACAAAACCCATCTCTGTGTTGGCTACAAGAAACTCATCTCACTTTCAAGGACAGACACTATCTGAAAGCAAAAGGATGGGGGA
>NW_008347536.1:12950894-12952141 GCF_000622305.1 Nannospalax galili
ATCAAATGGACTTAACAGACATCTACCGAGTACTTCACCCAAGCAACAAAGGACATACTTTCTACTCAACGCCCCATGGAATCTTCTCCAAAATCAACCGTATACTGGGGCACAAAACAAATCTCAACAAATACAAAAAGATTGAAATAATTCCATGCATTCTATCAGACCATAATGCAATAAAGCTTACAATCGACACTGGAAGAAGCCTAACCACAACACGAACACATGGAGATTAAACAACACACTCCTAAATGATGAATGGGTCAAAAGAGAAATTAAGAAAGAAATAAAACTATTCCTGGAACTAAATGAAAAGGACAATACAACACAGCAAAACCTCTGGGACACGCAGAAAGCTGTACTTAGAGGGAACTTTATAGCTCTAAGTGCCAATATCAAAAAATTGGAAAGAACATAAATAAATGACTTAACGTTGCAACTCAAAACACTTGTAAAGCAACAACAAATGAAACCCAAACCCAGCAGACAAGAAGAAATAACAAAAATCAGGGCAGAAATTAGTGAAATTGAAACAAAGAAAACAATACAAAGAATCAAAAAATCCAAGAGCTGGTTCTCTGAAAAGATAAACAAGATTGACAGACCACTAGCCCAGTTAACCAAAGGAAAGAAAAAGTACCTCCAAATAAACAAAACCAGAGATGAAAGGGGAAACATCAGAAACAGACATCAGAAAGAACAGAACATTATATGGGAATATATGGGAAACAACAGACATTAGAAAGATACAGAACATTATATGGGAATACTTTAAAAACCTATATGCTACTAAATTTGAAAACCTAAAAGAAATGGAAAGGCAAGGGTACCACAAAAACTAAGCGTGGGAACCACCAAAAGTAAACCAAGAAGAGATCAACAGCATAAACAGATCCATAACACATAAGGAAATTGAAACAGTAATACAAAACCTCCTGGCTAAAAACAGCCCAGGACCAGATGGATTCACAGCAAAATTCTACCATACATTTAAAGAGGATCTACATCCAATATTACTTAATTTATTCAAAAAGATAGAAATGGAGGGAGAACTTCCAAATTTCTTATGAAGCCAGCATCTCTTTAATACCAAAGACAGGTAAAGATACAACCAAAAAAGAAAACTGCAGACCCATATCCTTAATGAACATAGATGCAAAAATTCTCAACCAAATGCTTGCATATAGACACATATCAAAAAGATCATCCACCATGATCAAGTCAGCTTTATTCCAGAGATGCAG
>NW_008347536.1:12952170-12952562 GCF_000622305.1 Nannospalax galili
ATAAACATCATAAATCATATAAATGGGCTCAAAGACAAGAACCACATGGTCATCTCAATAGATGCAGAGAAGGTCTTTGACAAAATTCAACATGCATTTATGTTCAAAGTCGTAGAAGGAATTGGACTGGAGGCAACATACCTCAACACAATTAAAACCATATATAACAAAATCACAGCCAACATCATTCTAAATGGAGAAAAACTGGAAGCATTCCCATTGAAATCAGGAACCAGAAAGGGCTGTCCACTATCTCCACTTCTCTTTAACACAGTGCTTGAAACTCTAGCAAGAGCAAAAGACAAGAGCAGGATATTAAAGGAGTAATAATTGGAAAAGAAGAGATCAAATTATCCCTTTTTGCAGATGATATGATAATATATCTAAGGGAC
>NW_008347536.1:12953026-12966903 GCF_000622305.1 Nannospalax galili
TGGCAAAAAAAGACCCATAGATAAATGGAACAAAATTGAAGACTCAAATATGAGTAAATACAATTTCAGCCAACTGATATTTGACAAAAGGGGCCAAGAATACTCACTGGAGGAAAGACAGCATGTTCAGCAACTCGGGCAGGAAAATCTGGATCTCCACCTGTAGAAGAATGAAACTAAACCCCTATCTTTCACCTTGCAGAAAAGTCAATTCCAAATGGATCAAAGACCTTGATGTAAAGCCTGAAACTGTTAGAAGAAAACATTGGCAAAAACCTACCAGATAGAGGTGTAGGATAGGATTTTCTAAACGACATCAATTGCTCATGAAACAAGGACAAGAATTTACAAATGGGACCTCATAAAACTAAAAAGCTTCTGTACATCAAACGAGGCAACCAGGGAAGTGAAGAGAAAAAAGAATGGGAGAAAATCTTCACCAGTGACATATCTGACAGAGGTTTAATATCCAGAATACATAACGAACTCAAAAAACAGAGAACCAAGACAAGAAACAACCCAATTCAAAGATGGGCTTAGGATCTGAACAGAGAGTTCTCAAAAGAAGAAGTAATGATGGCTATGAAACATGTTAAAAGATGTTCTAATAAGTAGGGAAATGCAAATTAAAACCACTTTAAGATTTCATCTTACCCCAGTCAGACTGGCTAAGATCAGGAGAACAAATGATACCAATGTTGGCAAGGATGTGGAGAAAGCAAAACACTCATTCACTGCTGGTGGGACTGCAAACTCATGTAACCCCTATGGAAAACAGTGTGAAGAACTCTTAAAAAACTAAAAATAAACCTACAATATGACCCTGTTATACCACTCCTTGGCATATACCCAAAGGATTCATCCTATTATAGAGACACTTGTACAACCATGTTTGTTGCTGCTCTTTTCACAATAGTGGAAGCAACCTAAGTGCACCTCAACTGACAGGTGGTTAACAACAATGTGGTATACTTACACAATGGAGTTCTATTCAGCAGTTAAGAATGATGAAATAATGAAATTTGCAGGTAAATGAATGGATCTAGAAACTGTTATACTAAGTGAAGTAACACAGACTCAGAAAAAGAAAAGATATATGTTCTCGCTCATATGTGGATCCTAACACCAAATTCTCTTATACTCCACGTTCTTTGAATAAGTTCATGCTGTACAGAAGTCTCTTCTGTGAAAAATAACTATCATCATCTTGACCTCAGCTGTGGGTTTCTTGATGGTTGTGCTCCTTCATTAAAGGAGGGGCAAGCAGGGTCAGTGGACCCTCATTGGAGTATCTAGCCACTCTTCCCAGCCAACTATATGCAATTTAGTCCTAATCACACATGATATCCTGGATTTGGGGAGGACTAAAGTATATAATCTGGGAAGGCTAGGAAGAAAAGGTTTGATCCATGCTGGGTAAAAGCTTTCCAGTGTACATACCCCCAGGTCACTTATACACCTCAACAACCCCTCAGTCATCTCTTTAAGTAAGCTCAGTAAATTCATTGGTTTCCCAGGAATACTTTAATCAAACATTGGTTTGACACTAGAACCTTAAAAGGGGATAAGCATTACTTAACACCCCCAGGAAAAGAATTCTCACAACAAATGGAAAGTTTATTTGTTAATGTTATTATGTCTCATAATTATTAAAAAAAAAAAGAGAGAGCGAGAGAGAGAATGTAAAAGATGTTAAAAGGATATGGCAATGGAGATATTTTCCTGTTGGAGTACGTTAGTTTGCTTTGATAAGCAGCTTTTTAGGACAAAAGATGGCCCCCAAACTCCAGGGAACCAACCACCCCTCCCTCACAGGGCTGATCACATGATTTACAGGAATACTAGTCCCAATCAGTAAAACGAAACTATAAACCAAAACCTAAGCTGTCTGACCATGTATGACCTGATCATTGTATTCTCTCTTAAATGGCTGAAGAATCCTATATAAATTCACTGTTTCCTTAGCGAATTTAAAGTAGATCTGCATCACTGAACCTGGTCTACTGTGTCTGAATGCGGCTGTGCTGACACAGCCTCCTCACCAGCCCTGGGGTCTGGGATCAGACGGCCGCAGCGCGACCATAAAGGCGGCTCGAACAGATGGCCGCAGCTGGCGCCCAATGTGGGGCCCTTGTGGACTCGGGTTCAAGCACGGAATGCCCTCTTTTTCTCCACTTTCTCCGTGGGTGATTGCTCTCATCATCCTTGCATTCCTGCTCTTTTGGCTCGCAGTCTCCGGTTTGGTGTGTCCATCCTGTCTCCACCATTCATCCCCCTTAAACGGCTCCTGAGTCCCCTGATGCCCCTAAACACAATGATCTTATTTTAAAGGAGATAGGTAAAAAAAAATCAACAGCAGGACACTGTGGGCAGCTCTCCGCAAGAGCTCCTGGTCAAAGTGAAACTAACAGAGCCGTGCTCTGACAAAAAGGCAATGTCTACTGCTGAGGATTCAGAAGGCGAGAGACTAGGGTCTGAGGGCTCCCTTAGTAAAAAGCAGGAAGTCACACCACCCTCTGCTCTGCCGTCACAGGGCGTTAGCCATCTGCCTCCATCCCATGCTGGCTTTGGGGGAGCCCCTCCCCTTTACCTCTCTCAGGGAGAGGAAGACTGGACGCCCCTTCGCCCACCACCCTCCTTTCTGTCTGGTTCGGAGGATAACACCCCACAGTTCTTCCCTGTTACGATTGCTCAGGGCCAACAAAACCCAAATGTCTGGAATCCATATCCCTATGACACCTTAAAAAAATTACACAAGGCGGCACTTGAGGATGGTATCCATTCCCCCTGGTTATTCAACTTTTAGATACAATTAGCCATGTGGCCAATACCCCCTATAATTGGCAGCATATTGCCTGTGCCTGTTTGTAGGGAGGTGACTTCCTCTTATGGAAGGCTGCTTATCAAGATGAGTGTGAACAACAAGCAGTGCGCAATAGATGCACCAATTTTCAAAATATAGGGTTTGATGCCCTAGTAGGGTGTAGCGATTTTGAAACTTGCCAGGCTCAAGCTCAAGGGCCTCCTCGCTATTTTAAACAGGTTCAACTCTGTGCGCTGCGCACTTTTCCAAAGTATGCCAGCACGCAGCGAAACCAAATTAACCAAATTGGTACAGAAACCAGATGAGCCTTTCTCTGACTTCATTGAGAGATACCAACAGAGTGTAGACAGGAAAATCAGTCATCGGGGGGGCTGCTGATTTCTTGCTTAAAGATCTTGTATATGAAGGCTGCTCTACTGAGTGTCGCCTGGCCATAGGACCCGTTAGGCACAGAGATGCAACTGACTGGATCCTGGCCTGTCGAGACGTGGGTACAGCTCGAGCCCATGCCAGTGCTCTCGCAGAGGCTCCGACCAATCAACAATCTCCAAGAATACAAACAAAAACAAATGCTGGATTTGTGGGGGACAGGGCCACTGGTCTCACACCTGTCCTAGAAAACTCATTAAAGAGGCTTAAAAAAGTCAAGTTCCTCCTTCAAAATATCCAAGGTGCAGTAAAGGCTTTCATTGGGAGAGAGTGCAGATCTAAGGTGAACGTGGATGGTAACCCCATATAAAAGGGGCCTTTAAACGGCCAGCGGGGCACCTCTCAGGCCCACCCCAAACAGAGGAAATAGGGGCTCCCATCCCCCATGTCCAATGGACAGTGCCTACTGATCTACATAAGCCTAGAATGCAGCTTACCCTGGATGGACATATATTTAAGGGCTTAATTGATAGTGGAGCTGATGTCACAATAGTTAGACAGGAAGAGGCATTGCCTCACTGGCACTGCAAGCCAGGACCTCCCATACAAGGGGTTGGAAGCTTGCAAAACACCCAACAAGTCCAATGACTGTGGTCTGGACTGATCCAGATGGCAACACCAGAGCAATGAAGCCACTTTTAGCCGCAGGACTTCCTCATAATCTGTGGGGGAGAGATATTCTTACTAGCATGGATGGTGTTCTGACCACTGATGACAAAGCCTTTTATGATGCTTGCATTATTAACCAGCGCACAGGAAATGCACCCCATCCTCATCCCCAATTTTAATAGCCACTGCCCCGTTGCCCAAACCACCCCCCATTAAATTGACCTGGAATATGCAAACTCCAATATGGGTGGAGCAGTGGCCTCTCCCTTCACATAAGCTAACCCACTTGATGGCTTTGGTCCAAAAACAATTATTCTTGGGTCATACTGAGTACTCTCTTAGCCCCCATAATTCTCCTATTTTTGTTATTCAAAAAAGGTCAGGGAAATGCAGATTTTACATGACTTAAGGGCTATTAATAACCACATGGAGCCCTTGGGAACCCTAAAACTGGGATTGCCTCACCCAACTGCCATTCCTAAAGAATGTGCAATTATTATAATAGGTATTAAGGATTGATTTTTCTCTATTCCTCTCCATGATGATGATAAGCCCTATTTTGCCTTTTCTGTGCCCACCACCAACCATAATCTCCCAGTCCAACGTAATCAATGGAAGGTCCTTCCACAAGGAATGAAAAACAGCCCTATCATTTGCAAATATTATGTGGCCCATGCATGATATTTTACAATATATGGATGACATTCTTACTACCCATAAGGACCCCAAGATCCTACAAGAGCTTTTCAAAAACTTAAATTTCCAAGCGTTGGGCCTCACTGTTGCTGCAGATAAAATTCAGTTACATGACCATATAGCTTTCTGGGCCATTCTATCCAAGATGTCATCCACCCTAAAATCCCTGCTCTTCTTACCTTACCCGATAAGATCACCATCTCTGAGGCACAGACCCTCTGTGGCAACATAAATTGGATACAGGGCATTCTACCCGTTTCCACATTCTACCCATGTCCACAGAAGAGCTTACACCGCTCTTTGACCTCTTGCAGGGCGCTGATACAGCATCCACACCCCGCAAGGTCTCAACTAAGGCTCGACATGCTATAACAAAAATACACACTTGTTTCAAGCATTCGTTAATAGGGTACAACCTGGACAGCCTATCCAGGCCTTAGTCATTCCAAGAAAAAACATCCCTATGGGAACACTTTAGCAGGCCCAGGGACCACTGATATGGGTCCATTCTTCTTGGAGTCAATTACATAAAATCACTCCTGTAATTGAGGCCTGGGCAATAATAGCCTTAAATCTCGTTCAAACCACCAGACTTCTGTACAGCTGCGACCTAGAGTCACTGGTCCTCCCTCTTCCACTTCCCATGCTCCAAGCACTGTTTCTTGACAACCCTGGCTTTCAGACTCTCCTACTAACTTATCAGGGAAAATATGATAATCATTACCCCCAACATAGACTCCTCCAAGGAATAAAACAGGACCAGGGACCCTTTTTTCTCTTAATGTGTACCATCATTACCACAAATTCCCAAACCTGCACCTCCGCCCAAAACCCCCACCTGCCTGAGTCACTATTCCAGTCTTCTCCTTGGCTCACAACACTCCTCTCTGCCTTAATCGGGCCTCTGGCCTTGATCCTTCTGGCCTTAACCTGTGGCCCAACTCTTTTAGGAGCCTTACTTAACTTTATTAAGAAACCGGCTTGCTATGATACAACTTATTATGGCACTGCCTCACTTCTTACCCCCTACCCCCAGTCATGCCCAGACCCACGTTTAAAAAGAATAAAAATCATGGCTACAGCCATTAAATGGGCCTAAAACAACTTGGGCTGTCCTGCTGGGAGCCTTTCTGGGGACTACCTTGGCTCAGACAATGCGATGTTGACCTTAGGGAGTCCTGGACTGAAAATACATCTGAAGGCCATGGCTCAGATGAGATGATGCCAACAGGCTTGTCCATTCAGGTCTTGTGAGCACATTCCAAGATGGTCTAGCCATTGCCCCAGATAGCTTCATCCAGTAGATCTCCTCCTTCTTCATATCACACCAGCTTTGCCATGGCCCCAGTTTGGACCCCCAGTTTGGACCTCAGAGTAGCCCATCTTTTAAGCAAAAAGGGGGACATGTTGGAGTATATTAGTTTGCTTTGATAAACAGCTTTTTAGGACACAAGATGGTCCCCAAACTCCAGGGAACCAACCACCCCTCCCTCACAGGGCTGATCACATGATTTACAGGAATACTAGTCCTGATCAGTAAAACAAAACTATAAAACGAAACCTAAGCTGTCTGACCATGTATGACCTTATCATTGTATTCTCTTAAATGGCTTAAGAACCCTATATAACCTTGCTGTTTCCTCAATAAATTAGATCTGTGTCACTGAACCTGGTCTCCTGTGTCTGAATGTGGCTCAGCTGACACAGCCTCCTCACCAGACCTGGGGTCCGGGATCAGACAGCACCCCGTGAAGGCGGCCCAAATAGACGGCCGCATTTTCCAAAATAGAAAAAATGAGAAAGCCTAAGCAAGTGATAAGGATCTGTGTAGGTTTGCTATGATATATGAAGGATGAAACAAAAATAATACACATAATATTAAAATTTCTAAGGTCATAGTTTACTCAAGTAGTTGAAGGAAAAAAAATATATGCCTAGTCAAGGTTTATCTGAGAGTGTCTGGTTTTTGCCTAAGCTTTATCTACATGGTACATGGTAATTAAAAGGACCAGACTGGTGGAACTAATCTTCTTGGATGTTTAACAGCCATACTTTGAGGCCTATACTAGTCTGGCCAGAGGGACTTAAAGGACAATTTTTGCTCCTTGCCCTCCAAGGTTGACTAAGTTCCAGGGGATTATGGGGCATCTCTCCAAATTTTCTGTAACTGTGGTGAGTCACCTGTCCTCCTATTCAAGGAGGCCATGAAGACCCCACCAGATGGACTTGAACCAGTGTCCAGTCTACAAAGAGGAGGGTCAACTCAGAAGACAAATTTCCTTCATGCTTCCAAGTGAAGGCAGCCATGGTTGAGCAAGACCTTTGATTTATCTTCACATAGATGGAACTGGTAAAAGAAAGGAGCCAGGGGTTCCTCCCAAGCCAATGTGACACCCCCCACCCCACGCAAGGAACAGATTCCCCAACAACCTGAAGAGTGAAAATAAATTGGTTTATTTGGGCCAAATATATGGACTTAAACACCCAAAAGGAAAGTCTAACCAAAGATTAAAGTGATTAGTATATTTCTCTAAGAGCTCAAGGGATTACACTTCCCAGACATTAGGCTTAAGTCCATATAAAATGTTATTTGGAAAATTATTTCTCATTGATGATTATTTTTCTAAGCAGAAAGTGCTGCTCAGATGTAAGACTTCAAATCTTGATCTGCAATACTGTAGTGCCCACCTATAGCTAAGGGAGATAACCCACTATTGTTCTAAAATGATGGCTAAATTTGTTTTTTCCCCCTACCTAGAAGCCTTTGAGAAGGAACTGACACTGATTCTAGCCACTCTAACAGCTACCAAAGTGCCTGAAAACAAATCCTGAGTCCATCACTCTTGAGTCTAGCCTTGGCAGACAAAAGAAAAATGAGGAGGAACCCAATAGAGGGATGCTTTGGGAAGCTCTTGACAAAAAATCCCAATGGACAATGATGTAAGCATTTGAAATTTGGCCTGTTGTGACTTTTTTCTGGTTCCCTGTCTAGAACTTGTAATGCTAACTACACTTGCCTAATTTACTACTCCTTCACATGCCCTATTCACCAGTCAAGGACCTTCTTTTCTCCCAACAGATAAGAGTTATGCAATTTGGGAGTCTTTTAGATAGAGCCACTGAATGGATATTCCAATTGCCTCACTCTGTGTCCCTGTTCAGCACAGAAGAAGCCAGAATGGTCTGCATCCCAATTCCTTGTCAATAATTTGGGTAACCTCTTCAGAGGATGGTGTCATAAGAATAGGAGGTAGGAATTGGCTAAGAAGTTAAGGTAAAAAAGACTCCAAAGAAAAGTAACCAGTTTCTTGGCTAAAAGTCAAAATGTCCTTGGGCCTCTTAGCAACATACTCTGTTCAAAAGGCCAAAAATGTCAAAAATATTTGGGAGCTCTTATCTATTCCCTAAAAGATTTTAGGGTTACCCTTTCAGAGAGGGGAATGTTAGAGTACCAAAAGTCCCATTAAAAAAGAAAGAGAGGGGGGAGAGAGAAAAGAAAGAAAGAAAGAAAGAAAGAAAGAAAGAAAGAAAGAAAGAAAGAAAGAAAAAGGGTAAGTACGAAGTTATCAGAAAAAAGTGATGTGGAGATATGGGAGGTGTTGGAGTGGAGGGAATGGGCATGGATTTGATCAAAACACCTTATATGCATGTATAAAATTCTCAATAAAGTTTAAAAAAAAGTAAAGGAAAAATTACAGAATAAAGAAATAAATAAATCCACAAACTACATTACAGGACTTCAAGACACAGATTAGGCCCAACTCAGTAATATTAGGGGACTTCAGTACCATCCAACTGTCTCCATTAGACAGGTCAACTGGACAAAGAATAAACAGAGAAATATTTGAATTAAATGATACCATACCATACATCAAATGGACCTAATAGACATCTTCTGAATATTCCACCCAAGCACCAAAGGATACACTTTCTATTCAGCACCCCATGGAACTTCCTCAAAAATTGACAACATATTGGAGCACACAACAAACCTCAACAAATACAGTGATAAAAATAGAAATAATAATAATAATAATAATAATAATAATAATAATAATAATAACAATTCGATGCAATCTATTAGACCACAATGCAATAAGGCTTAAAATCAAAACTGGAAGAACCTCTAGTCACTACACGAAGGAAATTAAACAACACACTCCTGAATGATGAGCAGGTCAAAGGAGAAATTAAGAAAGAAATAAAAGTATTCCTGGACTTCAACGAAAAAGACAAAACAGGACAAAACCTCTGGGCCACTTTAAAATCAGTCCTAAGAGGGAAATTTATAGCTCTAAGTGCCTACATTAAAAACTCAGAAGGAGCACAGATAAATGACTTAACATTGCAACTAAAGACTCTGGAAAGGCAAGAACAAATGAAACCCAAACCCAGCAGAAGAGAAGATATAACACAAATCAGACCAGAAGTTAATGAACTAGTAACAAAGAAAACAATACAAAGAATCAATGAATCTGGGGCTGGAGAGATGGCTCAGTGGTTAGGAGTACTGACTGCTCTTGCAGAAGATCCAGGTTCGATTCCCAGCACCCACGTGGCAGCTACGAACTGTCTTTAATTCCAGTTCCAGGGGAATCCAAAGCCCTCTTCTGACCTCCACAGCATTGCACAACATGGGTGCACTCACATACATACAGGCAATACACTCATACACATAAAATAAAATAAATAAATAAAAAAAATATTTTTTTAAAAAAGAATCAACGAATCTAAGAGCTGGTTCTTTGGAAAGCTAAACAAGATAGAGCCTTAGCCCAGTTAACAAAAAGAAACAAAGAGCAAATCCAAATCAACAAAATCAGACATGAAGGGGGAAACATCACAACACATACCCAAAAGATCCAAAACATTATAAGGGAATACTTTAAAAACTACACCTGGAGCTGGAGAGATGGTGCAGTGATTAAGAGCACTGACTGCTCTTGCAGAGGACCTGGGCTCAATTCCCAGCACCCACATGGCACCTATGAACCGTCCTTAACTCCAGTTCCAGGGGAATTCAAGCCCTCTTCTGATCTCCACAGCATTGCATGACATGGGTGCACTCACATACATGGAGGCAATACACTCATACACATAAATTTTTTTTAAAAAAAAGAAAAAGAAAACCAAAAAACTCTTTATCTACTAAATTTGAAAACCTAAAAGAAATGGATAGGAATCTAAAAGCATGGGAATCACCAAAACTAAACCAAGAAGAGACCAACAGCTTAAAGAGGCCCATAACATATAAAGAAATTGAAACAGGTTTTACTATAAAATCTCCTGACTAAAACAAAAGCCCAGGACCAGTTGGATTTATCTGGATTCTGCCAGATAAATAAATGTCTGCCAGAATTCTACTAGACATTTAAAGAAGATCTATATCCAATACTACTTTATTTATTCAAAAAGATAGAAAGGGAGAGAACTTCCAAATTCCTTCTATGAAGCCAGCAGCACTCTAATACCAAAGCCAGATAAAGACACAACCAGAAAAAAAAAAAAAACAAACAAAAAACTATAGACCCACATCCTTAATGGACATAGATGCAAAAATTCTCAACAAAATACTTGCAAACCACATACAGACACACATCAAAAAGATGATCCACCATGATCAAGTCAACTTTATTCCAGAGATGCAGGGATGGTTCAATATATGTAAGCCAATAAACATCATCAATCATATAAATGGACTCAAAGACAAAAACTGCGTCATCCTCCATAGATGCAGAAAAAGGCTTTCAACAAAACTGAGCACACACTCATGATAAAAGTTCTAAAGGGAATTGGACTGGAGGGAATGTATCTAGACATAATTAAAGCTATAGATAACAAACCCACAGCCAATATTATTCTAAATGGAAAAAAAAAATGAAAGCATTCCTATTAAAATCAGGACCCAGACAAGGATGTCCACTATCTCCACTCCTTTTCAATATAGTGCTTGAAACTCTTGCTAGAGCAGTAAGACAAGAGAAGGAAATTAAAGGAGTACTAATTGGAAAAGAGGTCAAATTATCCCTTTTTTGCAGATGATATGATACTATACCTAAGAGATCCCAAAAATTCCACCAGAAAACTCCTAGAACTGATCAACACTTTCAGTAAAGTGGCAGATTATAAAATTAATCTACAAAAATCAGTAGGTTTTATATATACCAAAAACAAGCAATTGGAGAAAGAGTATAGGAAAACCCTCCCATTCACAATAGCCTCAGTAAATAAATAAATATCTTGGAATAAGCCTGACCAAAGACATTAAAGATCTCTACAATGAAAATTTTTAAATCTTTAAAGAAAGAGATTGAGGAAGACACCAGAAAATGGAAGGACCTCCCATGCTCATGGATTAGAAGAATTAATATTGTAAAAATGGCCATCCTACCAAAAGCAATATATAGATTCAATGTAATTCCAATCAAAATCCCCATGACATACTGCACAAAATTAGAAAAAAAAATCCTTACATTTGCATGGAAACACAAAAGACCCCAGTTAGCCAAAGCAACCCTGATCACAAAGAGCAATGCAGGGGGGATTACTATCAGATCTCAAAGTATACTACAGTGCTATAGTCATAAAAACCGCATGGTACTGGCACAAAAATAGACAGATAAATCAATGGAACGTCAGTGAAGACCCAAACCTGAGTACATGTAATTTCAGCCACCTGATATTTGACAAAGGTGCCAAGAATGCACAATGGAGAAAAGACAGCATCTTCAACAAATGGTGCTGGCAAAACTGGATCTCCACCGGTAGAAGAATGAAACTAGATCCTTATCTTTCACCTTGCACAAAAGTCAACTCCAAATGGATCAAAGACCTCAGTGTGAAACTTGAAACTCTGAAACTATTAAAAGAAAACATTGGCAATAACCTACAAGATATCGGTCTAGGAAAGGACTTTCTAAATCTGACACCGGTTGCTCAGGAATTAAGGTCAACAATCAATAAGTGGGACCTCGTTAAACTAAAAAGCTTCCATACAGTAAAAGAAACAAGATAGTAAAGAGAAAACCCAGAGGGGAAAAAATCTTCACCAGTGACACACATCTGAAGGAGGCTCAACACCCAGAATACATAAAGAACTCAAAATCAAAGACCCAATTAAAAGATGGGCTAAAGACATAAACAGAGAGTTCTAGAAGAAATAAAGATGGCTAAGATACATCTTAAAAAGTGTTCAACATCGTTAGTAATTAGAGAAATGCAAATTAAAACCACCTTAAGATTTCACCTTACTCCAGTGAGACTGGCTAAGGTCAAGAGAACAAATGATACCAAATGCTGATGAGGATGTAGAGAAAGGGGAACACTCATTCACTGCTGGTGGGACTTCAAACCCATGCAACCGTTATGGAAAGCAGTGTGAACTCTTTAAGAACTAAAAATGAACTTACCATATGACCCAGTTATACCACTTCTTGGCATATACCCAAAGGACTCATCCTATTGCAGAGACACTTGTACAACCATATTTATTGCTGCTCTTTTCACAACCTAAGTGCTCCTCAACTGAGGAGTGGCTAACAAAAATGTGGTACATTTATACTATGGAGTTCTACTCAGCAGTAAAGAAAGATGAAATAATGAAATTTGCAGGTAAATGGATGGATCTAGAAACTGTTATACTAAGTGAAGTAAGAGATTCAGAAAAACAAAAGATGTATGTTCTCCCTCATTTGTGGATCCTAGCACAGAATCCTTATAAGTGAGTGCATATCCTAATGTAACTGCAGGAACCAGGAACATGGAAGGAAACCAGGGAGGTAAAGGGAAAGAAGGAACCCCAGAAAGAGAAGAATAGTAGGAGAAAGGTGTTACTGAGGGAGAAATATGTAAAAAGGGGATAGTTAAAGGGGAAGGGGAGAAGGAGGGCTATACAAAGAACTATGGGGAAAAAATTCTCTCAATACACAATAAAAATAAATAAATAAATAAATAAATAAATATAAAAAACCTTAAGCACAGAAGGAACCCTATGGGGATGGAAGAAAGCCCTACCAGAAACTATATGGTTATTAAATGAAAATCACAGTGCCAGAGGTGGGTTGTCCTACTATGAGCTGTTGGCCAGAGGGGCCCTACAGGTCCCTAAAACAATAAAGGCCATGCCAATAATGTTGGTTGTACACCAGAAGTGAATGGTAAAACCCTACTGCTGAAGACACTGCATGATGTGAGTGCAGGAGAGGGAGAAATCGAGCTTGGACAGAGAGGGAGAAATCAAGCTTGGACTAAGTTGGAAACTCCCTGCCACTGGAGGCAACATGTAGACAGCTGGGGAGAACAGTCCTCTATAATTCTGCTCAATGATGGACCCCAAGTGCTGCACTATCAACATGCCAAACAAGATATTCCTGTTGGTGCAATAGTGGCGTGTCTAGTGTATGTACAACCAGAAAAATTTCGATTGGATATAATGCCTGCTCCTAGAGGTGGAACACACATCTGGTACTGCAGACCAGGCTAACCCCCCACCCCACCCCCACCCCCACCCCCGTGGCAGTGGAGGATAGAGGCCCCAGTGGGGAAGCCACTGCAACTATTTTGTTAACTGAATGTGATGCACTTGCTAAAGTACTGTCCAAGCATTTGTGTTTACGACCATAGGTTATTATAGCAGCCACTTTTTAGATGTTCTTGCTTCTTGCTGTTTCTTTTGTTATAGTAAATGGAATCCCACAGAAACAGACCAACTATCCATGGAAAACAGATGATGCAGAGACCTGAAAGTTCAGTGCCTTGCCACAATGGGGGAAAGATCATCCCACACCTATCATCCCCTCCAAGGCTCAGGGACTTTTGCAGAAGAGGTTGGTGGAAAGAATGTAAGAGCCAGAGGAAGGGGTGGAGTGTTACCTGGAAGTATCCTCCGACCACTATGCCGGCAAGCTATAGTCACACCTCCTTCCCACTCTCATCAAGGAGTGGAGAGGGGGAGTCAGTTACCCCTCCCACCCAATCATTTGACCTTAGCTGCATGTGAGGAGGGGCTAAGGATATATAAGCTGAGAACACCATGAGGCACCTCTCTCACCATTTTGTATAGCTGGCAGGAAGTCACAGGATCTATATTTGAGTGTGGACTTCCCAGCACAGCCATAAATTGGGGGAGTACCCACTCTTCTGTAAATAAACCCCCACCCTACACTCGTTAGCAAGCCCAATAAACTCATTAGGATTTTTTTTTTTTAATTAAAGAACAGAGCTAATAGAAACCTTCATTATTCCACCAAAGTTGAGCCCATGTTGGCAAATCCTTTGGTCTTTGATTTTTTTATTCCTGTTTTCAACCTTAAACTTCATT
>NW_008347536.1:12967033-12967145 GCF_000622305.1 Nannospalax galili
TTTTGAAAAACACCAAGCTAGAAACAAGTAAAAACAACAATAACAAAAGAAAAAAACCCCAGCAATCTATCATTACCTTTTGTAAAGAGAATTGCAGAGTATCACACTGCAT
>NW_008347536.1:12967242-12972331 GCF_000622305.1 Nannospalax galili
AGAGAGATGGCTCAGTACATAAAAGTAGCTGATGACCTGAGCTGCTTGTTTACTGAACCCACAGAATCTATGTAAAAAGACAAATGCAGTGGGTACATCTGTAATCCTGACACTTCTGTGGTGACATGAATGTCAAAGAAGGCAGAGACAGAAGAATCTTTAGGAAGCTTGTGGGCCAGTATGCAGTTTGGCAGCAAAAACAAGAGACCTTGCCTCAAACAAGGTGGAAATAGAGAACCAAATCCTCAAAGCTATCCTCTAATCTCCACACACTCACTGTGGCCTACAAAAGTCCATATTCAACCTCTCTCTCTGTCTGTCTGTCTCTGTCTGTCTCTCTTCTCTCTCTCTCTCTCTCTCTCTCTCTCTCTCTCTCTCTAACACACACACACACACACACACACACACACACACACACACACGGTTTCTTGTTTAAAGAGGATTTTAAAAAATACTGTGAACATCTGTCTTAAGATTCCTTACGCTGCCATAACAAAATTACCACAACCTGGTAGGTTTTTTGTTTGTTTTTTGTTTTTTATTATTTTTATTTTATGTGTATGCGTGTGTTGCCTGCATGTAGGTAAGTGAACCCAAGTCATGCAATGCCCACAGAGATCAGAAGAGGCTGTTGGATCCCCTGGGACTGGAGTCATGGACAGTTGTTAGCTGCCATGTGGGTGCTGGAATTCGAACCCAGGTCTTCTGCAAGAACAACCAGTGTTCTTAACCGCTGAGCCATCTCTCCAGCCCCATACAACCTGGTAGCTTTAACTATCAATTTATCAAGGAGGCCAGAAGTTTGAAATAAGGTTATCAGCAGGGCTGTTACCTGTGGAGACATAGGAAAAAACTGTCCCCATTTTCCTCTGCACTTTGGTTTCTGGCACTCCTTGATTTGTAGATGCATCACTCCAATCTCTGCCTCCACTGTCACCTGCTTTGTTCACTCTATGTTGGTGTTATTTCTTCTTCTTACAAAGATACCAGTCACTGAATTTAGGGCACCCTAGTTCCAGTATAGTTTAATCCCAGGATCTTTAATTATATCTTCAAAGACCCTATTTTCAAATCAGGTTACACTCTGAAGTCCCAAATGGATTTGAACTTTGGGTGAATTTTATTTAATCAGTGCAGTATCATTGGATGTCTTTTATTTTTGGAAAACAATATAGCTTACATTTTAAAGCAGCAGTTTTTTTCAAAGTAAAAAGCTTTTGAATTAAGGCATAAAATGCACATATAGTTAACCATAGATGTTAAAATCATAAGGAAATTTTCCTTGAGAATTTCTTAATTAATTAATTTCTTAATTCTAATTAATTATAGCAAGCATGATTTTTGCATATTTCTTTTGTTTTCTTTTTTAATTAATTTATTTTTATTTTATGTGTATGAGTGCTATGCCTGCATGTGTGTAAGTGCACAAGTGTTGGGCAGTGCCTATGGAGGACAGAAGAGGGCATTAGATCCCCTAGAACTGGAGTTATGGATGGTTGTTGGCTGCCATGTGGGGTCTGGAATTTGAACTGAGGTCTTCTGCAAGAACACCCAGTGCTCTTAACCACTGAGCCATCTCTCCAGCCCCTAGAATACATTTCTTTACCTATACATCATATTAAGTTCACAGGATGAATTCCTGGGAGTAGAAATCTCCTCTTGGATAAACTATTTGGCATCTTCTTTTTACAGCTGGCTCTTGAGGCATGGTAGTACACACCTTTAGTCCCAGCACTTGGGCGACAGAGGCAGGCAGTGAAGAAGTAAAGAGATAATGCTGGTGTGCTCAGCTCGTTTTCTTTTTTGTCTTTTTGAGACAGGGTCTCCCTGTAGCTCCAACTGGCCTGGAACTCACTATGTAGACCAGGCTGGCTTCGAACTCATAAGGATCCACCTACCTCTGCCTCCCAAGTACGCCTCTATGCCAGGCTCTTTCTCTTTCGTTCAGTTTGGGTCTCCAGGCCATGGGATGGCATTGTCCACATTCAAGGTGGGTCTTCCATTCTTAAACTTATCTGGAAACATCCTTATAAATACACCTAGAAGTGTGTTTCCATAATGATTCTAAATAGAGTCAAGTTGTCAAGGAAGATTGGCCATCACAGACACCATGTTTCTGATCTTCCCTATCAAACTATAAAAAGTTGAGACTTTATCCTGGAAGGAGAAAGAGAGACCAAATGATAAAAAAGAAAGATAAAAAATATAATTAACCCTAAGATAGGACTGATAGACTGGAGATGGCAGTTAGAGGATAAAACAGCAAAATTCCAAATTTGTAACGATGAGAAGTTGAACCAAAATGGCTGTGAGAAGAAAGGAGGGTACACGATTGACTTAAAAGATTGTGATAATAGAATACAGTCTCATGAGATACTACTGAGTAGTTATGCAAAAAACAATCAAGTTTGTCATTACCGCACACACACCTCGATCTCTTGCTCTAGATTTCACTCTCTTTTTTGAGACAGAATCTCTACCTAGCCGAGGCTGGCTTCAAATTGACAATCTTGTCTCAGACTCCCAAGTGCTGGGATTACAGCTGTGTGCTACCATACTTGGCTGCTATTATACTTTTAAATAACCACTACTCTGCTGAAAAACTTATAATAAAAAGTTGTAAGTCTAACAAATTACCTACTTTCCACAGAAAAAGGAAGAGATAACTTTAAATATGCAGGGAATTCTCATAAACATTCCCTAAACCAGTTTCTTAATATAATTAAATAAAGTACTTTGCATGGTAGCTGGTACATACAAAGTAACAATAAATATGCATTATCTTATCTTGTTTTTAATGTTACCAACAGATCACAAGTGGAACCCACTGAGTCATCTCTCTAGCCCCACCAAAGTCTCTTCTGAGACTCAAGGCAATATCTTAACTGTAAGCCCCTGTAAAATCAAAAAGCAAATTACATACATCTGACATATAATGGAACTGAATATACATTCTCATTCCAAAAGGGAGGAATGGGGTCATACTGAGGAAATGCTGGACCAAAACAAGATTGAAAACTAACAGGGCAAACACTAAATCCAGTTGCTCCAGATCCAATTTCTAGTACTTTATTCCTAAATCTTAATATCCCTTAATTAATAAAAATCAGCATTTCTTCCTTGAATACTTGACATGAGTTCTCAGATTTTAAAGTCTTCTCTCATGTCAAGGTTATAACTAATTTCATCAAATCTAGTTTGTTGGAAACCTTTTTAAATAGAAGAGAAAGAACATACAATTTGTAAAAGGAGATCACCAAACAGGATTTTTAAATGACTCTGTTCATACAGTAGGGCCCATAATCTGAGATGCACAACCTATAATGTCCTTCTAAAGAGGCTAGTGATGGGTTTCAATGGTACAGTTCTTCCTAGCATATCCTCAGCACTGTATTAATCAATCAATTCTATTATAACACTTCTCTACAAAGTAGTAGACTATAAAAAGCTAAACATTATATACTATGTTTAAGTAGACAAATCCCTTCTAGTAGATTAGGGCAGCAGTTGTCAAACTGTGGTCCATGGAATCCATTAAAGGTCTTTGGAGTCAAAACTGTCCTATGAAACAAAGTTTTTACCTTATTCACTGGATTGATATTTGCATGAATGGGATAAGAACAAATGATGGATACAGCTGCTGGCCTGTCTTCCTGTATCAGGGTAGTAGCAACCAGCCCATTATTGTACTCATTTTATCACACAGACACAGGTTGGGTATTTTTTTTTATGCTTTTAATATTAACAATGACTGTGATGAAGCAGTAAATTACTAATTTATAACTTATTTTAAATTAAGACTTGTACTCTGAGAATTGGTAAAAAGGCTCAGTGGGTAAAGGGACATGTCATTAAGTCTGACAACTTGAGTTCAATCCCCAACACCACATCATGGAAGGAGAGAACTGACTCCTGTAAGTTGCGGTGGCACATGTATATACATGCATACACACACAGCTCATTCACAAAAAATAAGGAAATAAAATGTAATAAAATTAATAAAGGTCTTTGGCATTGTCAACATTTCTAAATATTATTATTGAGAGAAGGAGAGAGGGAGGGAGAGGGAGAGAGAAAGAGAGAGAGAGCAAGAGCACATGAAGTGCATGGTGGGGTGCACATGCCACGGCACACATGTGGAAGTCAAAGGACAATTTTGTTGAGTCAGTCAATTCTCTCTTTCCACCTTTATATGTGTTCCAAGGATCCAACTCAGTCATTAGGCTTGTGAGGCAAGCTCCTTTACTCATTGAGCCATCTCACCAGCCCTCTTAATAATTTTTAATAGCAGAAGAGATCCTGAAAGCAAAAGGTTTGAATAGAACCAGATACAGCACCAGATTAACACATTCTCCACAGTCTGTCAGAGTAAAGCCAATCTTTTTCAGCTGGGCAGAACTGGTAGTAAGAGTCTCTTTTAGCAAAGTTCCCATAATGCACTTGTCTAAAAGATTTCCATCACAGGTATATGTCAGTGGCAGAGTGCTTGCCTAGCATGTGTGCAGGCACAGGTTCAATCCCTAGCATGAAAGAAGAAAACAGGGCTGGAGAGATGGCTCAGCGGTTAAGAACACTGGCTGCTCTTGCAGAGGATCCAGGTTCAGTTCCCAGCACCCACATGGTGGCCAACCACTGTCTATAACTCCAGTTCTAGGGGATCCAACACCCTCTTCTAACCTCCATGGGTACTACATGAAATGGGTGCACTTACATACATACAAGCAATACAATCATACACATAAAAGAAAAATAATAATAAAAAACAGAAGAAATTGATCCACTGGGTGGGGCAGTAGAAAGAAAATTCTCTATAAGAGAAGGACTCTTTTGTAGGTCATGAATCATGATATGGGAGGACGAAAAATAAAACTTCATGAAAATCCCTCACGCAGCTCTGAAGTTTGAGTTTTTAGATGGCAATAAAGATCCACCAAACAAACATAAGGCCAGGAATGGTGGCGCAGGCCTTTAATCCCAGCACTCAGGAGGCAGAGGCAGGCGGATCTCTGTGAGTTCAAGGCCAGCCTGGTCTCCATAGCGAATCCAGGCCAGCTAGGGCTACAGGGAGACCCTATCTCAAAAAGACCAA
>NW_008347536.1:12972363-12975822 GCF_000622305.1 Nannospalax galili
CAAACGTTTGAAAGCAACCACCTCTTTGCAAAATCCCTTTCATACCCAAGCAACAAAGCAGCATTCTTATACTAATCATCAGGAATTTTAAAAAGCAGAATTAAAAATTAGTGGTGAATTATGAGTTCCCAAATGGCTCCAGATACGGGAACATTTCATATTATACAACTCTAGGGTCTACCCAGGTTTCAGCTGATGATCATGATTATTCAGTGATATGTGGGGGCGGGGGGGGGAGGGGAGTAAGTATAAAGGTGAATGTGAGCTAAGAGAAACTGAACCAAAGCCCTGACCATGTTTTCAGTATCTATCACATTCTACTACTCTCTGGCCCCCCATAACCTCATGGACATATAACATGCAAAATGCATTTAATCCACCTTCAAAAGTCCCCATGGTCTTTACCAGTCTCAATAGTATTCAAAGTCAAGAATTCAAAGTCTCTTTTTTGATATTTTATTTTTATTTTATGTCTGTGAGTGTATTGCCTGCATGTGAGTAGGTGCACCCATGTTGTACAGTGCCTGCAGGTCAGAAGAGGGTGTTGGAGACCCTGGAACTAGAGTTACTGATGGTTGTTAGCCACCATGTAGGTACTGGGAATTGAATCTGGGTCTTCTGCAAAAGCAGCCAGTGCTCTTAACCACTGAGTCATCTCTCTAGCCCCATCAAAGTCTCTTCTAAGATTCAAGGAAAAATCTTAACTGTAAGCCCCTGTAAAATCAAAAAGAAAATTACAAACTTCTAACATACAATGGAACTGAATATACATTCTCATTCCAAAGGGGAGGAATGGGGGCATACTGAGGAAATGCTGGACCAAAACAAGATTGAAAACCAACAGGGCAAACACTAAATCCAGTTGCTCCAGATCCAATTTCTGGAACTTTATTCCTAAAGGACTTAGATGGCTCAGCCCCTCCAGCTTTGCTACATGCAACATACAACTCTCTCAGGCTATATGCAGCTCTCCTTGGCAAATGTCCCACAGCTCTAGCATCTCCAGCATCTTGAGGTCTCCACTGCCAACAAGGCTTCACCCTCACAGCTTCACACAATGGCCTACCAGGGCCTCTTGTCCTGTCAAGGCCTTCTTTACACAGGGATGCCATTGCTCTACGCTGCCTGGCCTCAGCAACTCTCTGAAACCACAGAGGAAGAAACATGACCCCTTCACTCTTGCATCTTTCATGCCTCTAAAAAGCCAGCATGTGAATGACACTGTCAAGTTCTGCTGTCAGTCTGGGATGGGCCCCTGCTCATTTCATTCACATTTCCAACGGCTTTTGTCCACAGCAGTTTTCTAGGAGCAGGAACCTCCTTAGGCTTTTCCTTTCACAAATTCAAGGCTTAGCTGGGCATAGTCTTGCCATGAAGGTACTCTTTCCATTGTTCAAGTGCAAATCTGTAGTCCTCTCTTTAATCACTCTAATCTCATTATCAAAGAGAGCCTCTCCTCCAGCACATGCCTTGGCTCCAATGTGTTTATCTTCCTAGTGCTCTTTTTCAGTCCAAACTGTAGACTTTTCCAGGCCCATTTTCTTTTTTTCACTGTAGATCTGCAAAATAATCACCATTAATAGCCATACCACCATTTCTACATTAGGCTGTCTTGAAATTTCCTCTGCCAAAGAAATTATTCTATTACTTTTCAACTTAGCCTCAGGTAAGCTCTTAGGTGGTGGGCAAACCAGACTCTTTGCCAAAACATCCCAGTTGCTACTTAAGTTATTTCCTTCTAGAACTACTGTGCTGTCAGCACTACTTTCTTCCAGGCTCCTACTAGAAAAGGCCTGTTAAACTCTGCCTACAGCATTCAATAGCTTTTCTATCCAAACTTTCAAAATCTTCCACAGTCCTCCCCAAACCCACATTTTCAGGTTCTTCACAGCAACACCCCAATTCTTTTTTTTCTTTCTTTCTTTTTTGGTCTTTTTGAGATAAGGTCTCCCTGTAGCCACAGATGGCCTTAAACTCACTATAGAGACCAGGCTGGCCTTGAACTCAGAGATCACCTGCCTCTGCCTCCCCAAGTGCTGGGACAAAAGGCATGTATTACCATGCCTGGTTAACATCCCACTTCTGTACCAATTTCTGTATTACTTTTCTGTTGTGATAAGACACCATGGCCAAGGCAATTTATAGAAGAGTTTATGTGGTGATTAGCGTCCATAATGGCACAAGAGGCATGGTGGCAGAGGTGGCCAGAGCAGAAAGCCAAATGATCACATCTTCAAGCAGACACAGGAAGCAGAGAGAAAGAGGAAATCCAGCAAGGCTTAAGAACTCCTGAAAGCCCACTCCCAGTGATGTGCTTCCTTCAGCATGGTCACACCTCCTAAAGATTCCTTGACCCTCCTCAAGCAGTGTCACAAACTGGGAACTAAGTTTCCAAATACTTGGATCCTATGGGGGACATTTTCATTCAATCAAATTACCACATACCACAGCAAAGAAGTATGTGCAAAGTAGACATCTGTTGGCTGAATGCTATATATTCTCAATTTCTTGAAACCTTGAATAGCTGTTGTGATCAGCCTTTGGTGGCACCTAGGCAAAACATTCTGCTTTAATAATCAAGGTCAAAATGCATTACTAGTTTGCTAAGTTGAGTCACCATTTCTCTAGTAGCCTCCACTTAATTAAAATGGTTTAAAATGACAATTGGAGATTACAATGGGGAGAATATGCCAAGTAATTTCTCAATTGTTTAACAAGCATCTACTAAGAACTCAATTTAGACACTATGGCAAATGTAGGGAATAATTAAAGCTAAAAAGTTCTTTAACTTAAAGCATTATCAATATAATAGAATATACATATAATTATAATACTATCTAAAAATGTAAATGTATAATCTATTCAATAAATATTTATTGAGTCTCATATACTAAACACTGTAACAAGCCCTGACATACAGCAATGAACAAGATACTTTACAATTCAGTGTGGCCTCAAAGACTTCCCAAGTTTCAAAAAATAAAAATAATGAGCACATAATTGAAAATCCTAAGAAAATCTGAGGAAAGAGGAGGTCATGATAATCAGCAAAACAAGGGCTAGAGAGATGGCTCAGTGGTTAAAAGCACTTGCTGCTTTTCCAGAGGACGGAAGACTGGTTTCTAGCACCCACAATGGGTGGTTCAAAGCTGCCTGTAACTCCAGCTCCAAAGGATCATCTCACACCCTCTTCTGGAAAACTCAGGCACCTCCATGGAAGTGACATACACATAAATATCCACAGACACACAGACACACATACACACACACACATTAATAAGATAAAAATAAATCTTAAAAATAAGGCTGAATTAACCAAGTAAAGGGAGATGACAGGGATAAAGCATGATATTACCAAGAAAGTAAAAGCAGTACCATATAAAGTACATGTGTTTAGAAAGTTGAGTGGTCATATTAGAAGGAATCAAAGGGAAGATTGTGAAAGCCTTCATATGTATA
>NW_008347536.1:12975968-12982338 GCF_000622305.1 Nannospalax galili
TCGCTATGTATACCAGGCTGGCCTTGAACTCACAGAGATCCGCCTGCCTCTGCCTCCCAAGTGCTGGGATTAATAGCACCACCAGGCCTGGCACTATTTTTAAATAAATAAATCCTTGGCTAAAAGAAGTTATTTAGCAATATGGCAGAAAATCCAAAAATCCATTCACTACAAATACCTAGATACTCTGGAAAAATTTATTAAGTATATTCTTTAATACACAGTTTAGCTCTAAAAACAAAAAATAAAAACAAAATCCTCTAGATACGTCTGAAGAGGAGTAGCACAGAGGACACTAAACACTAGTATAGCAACTGGGTTATGAGTACCCCAAGGGAGTAAGGGGAAAGGCAGTGAGTTGGACCATCACAAGAATGGGTACTAGATCTGAGACTGCCTACACAAACCTGATATGCTTGTGGGACTATCTACTCACAGCTACATGAAACAGAAAATAACTACTCACTAGCACAAAGAAACATGAGAGCTTGGTCCATATTGACTGCTGTAGGTAAAAAATAAAAGTTACATCTGAAACAATAATTTCTCTTGGGAATATAAAAACAAGGTGGGTGGCTGGGCCTACAGTGTAGGCTTATAATCCCAGCTACTTGGGTGGCTATGATGGGAAGATAGGAAGTTCAAGGTCTTTCGGGCTACTAAGTAAGTTCAAAGATAGCCTAGGCAACTTAGTGAGAGTCTGTCTCAAAAAAAGTCAAAGAGTAAAAATGGCTAGAGTGTAAGTCAGTAGTAGAGAACTTGTCTGGAATGTACCCTGGGATAGCTATGAATGTGACTCAACACAAAATCATAAACTTATTTAAAATATTATGAGGTTTAAATTTTTATCATTATTACTATTATTTGTGTATTTATGATGTAGGGAGGGCACGTGGGCATGCCAGTGCACTTGTGGAGACCAAAGGACAACTTTGTGCAGCTGGCACTCTCCTTCCACCTTTACATGGGGTTCAGGGGATAGAACTCGGGTCACCAGGTTTGTGGGGCAAGCACTTTTACCTGATGAAGTATTTCAAAAGCCCCTTGTGAGTTTTGTTTTTTGCTCAATCAATTCTGCAGGTCTCCAGTGTGAACTCTGTAGATGCAACATCATGCATCAATATCAAAAGGTTGAATATACCTGTGTGAGCAACACTTGAGGTTAAAAAAAAAAAAAAGATACATACCAGAGAAGCTGCTAGATCAGATAAAATACCAGGTGCCCAAACACACTCCTAAATTAATTTAAAAGACAACATGAAAAGAGTAGGGAAGAAAAACAGCAAACAAGTACAAAATAAACAGTAAGATGATAACCAATCATAATTACATTATCTATAAATAGACGATATATGCCAATTAAAAAGCAGAGACTTAAGCCAGGTATGGTAGCTCATAATTGTAATCCTAGCACTCAGGAAGCTGAGGCAGGAGGATCACGAGCACAAAACCAGCCTGGACTACAAAGTGAGATGCTATCTCAAAAAAAAACAAAGATAAAAAAAGCAGAGATTGCTAAACTGACAAAAATGGAAACAAAAGCCAACTATAAATCTTATAAGAAAAAAAGAGATTAAAATTTAAACAGTAGAAAAGAAGTACCATACTAATACAAACTATAAGAAAGCATCCAAGAAAGTAGACTTCAGAAATCAGTATATCAGTAGAGAGTTTTCATAGGGGTAAAAGGACAATAGCTGAAGATTATATAGGTTGAGTATTCTTTATCCAAAACGCTTGGGATCAATGTGCTTCAAACTTTAATTTTTCTTCAGATTTTGGAATATTTTATATACACAATGAATTATCTTGAAAGTAGCCAGACTACTGAATCAACTTCAGGATTCCAGATGATGCCAAAGTGAGATGCCAAACTTATGTGTGCATTAAAAGGGGGGGGGGGGGGCTGCTGCCCAGCAGGTATAACAGCCTACATTATGTTTAATCACCTTATCTAGACTGTCCCCTTAACAGACTGTCCTCATTTTAATAAGCCAATTAGTCAGTGAAAATCAAAATCAGATTTTATCAAGATTTTAATATATATAATTTTGGAGTTCTAATTTGTCTTCTAACACTTTCCAGTCATTGCTATTAAAAGCAGTCTGCTGTAAACTGGGCATGGTGGCACACACCTTTAAGCCCACCACTTCAGAGGCAGAGGCAGAGGCAGGTGGATCTTTGTGACTTCGAGAGCTGGAGGCCAGTCTAGTCTACATAGTGAGTTTCATGCCAGCTGGGGCTACAGGAAGACCTGTCTCAAACACAGACAGACAGAGAGACAGACAGACAGACACATACACACACACACACACACACACACACACACACACAGTCTGTTGTGAAAAATTAAAGAACATAAAGAGCAGGAATTTATACCTAGAGTGAGTCAACAATTTTTTCCCAGTTCTGCAGCCAATTTACTTCAATTCTGATGTGCTCATTTTCAAGGGATGAAATACTTCTGATTATTTTTTTCATATATTGTAGGGATAAAATTATGATTACAAAATTCTTGGAAGATGAAAGAGCCTACAAAAGTACCAAATTTTTTTTGTTTTGTTTTTTGATAGGGTCTCCCTGTAGCCCCAGCTGGTCTGGAACACACTATGTAGAACAGGCTGGCCTTGAACTCACAGAAATCCACTTGCCTCTGTTTCCCATATGCTGGGATTAAAGGTGTGTGCCACCACGCCTGGCCACTTTGTTCTTATTTTTAAGTCATCTTCTAAAATGTAAAAAAAAAAAAAAAAAAAAGATGCAATTTGGCATACAAAGTTTACACAACAGGAAATCAAAATTGCTCAAAACTCAACTTCAAACACTGTTTTCATTTATCTATTGCTGAATAGCCACAGCAAACTTCATGATTTCTAAAGACAATTTATTATCTCTTGAGGAACGATATGAACAATGAAAGGGGTATGGAGGTATAATGCACATGTAAATGGCCTATTTTGTAAAGAGAAGTATGTACAGGGCCAAAAAGGGGGGCATGGGGGAGGATTGAACAGCCAAGAATTAAACAAACTAGATACCACAATGAGATACAAGCATATATCCAACAGAATGATTAGAATGAAAACAACTGAAACAAAATACTGATAGGAATGCTGTGAAACCAGGCACGGGGGCACATACCTGTGATCCCAGCAGTTGGGAAGCTAAAGTAGGAGACTAGTGTGGGCTATATAGCAAGACCCCATCTCCAAAAAAACAAAAACTGTGGGTATAAAATGGGGAAAAGTCTTCTAGTTTCTAATACAATTAAACATATACCTATCCTATGTCCCAATTATTCCAATCCTAGGCATTTACCTACAAAAAATAAAAATATATATTGATTAATTGGGTGTTTGCAGCACATGTCTATAATCCAGCACTGAGGAGGCTGAGTCAGGAAAACTGCCCCAATTTTGAGGTCAATCATGGCTAAACAGCAGGATAGCCAGGTCTACATAGCAAGACCCTGTGTCAAGAAAACAGGGGGGCTGGAGAGATATCTCAGCAGTTAAGCTGGGTGTGGTGACACATACCTTTAATCTCAGCACTTGGGAGACAGAGGCCAGTTTGGCCTACATAGTGAGCTCCAAGCCAGCTGATGCTACAGGGAGACCCTGTCTCAAAAAGACAAAAAAAAAGCTTCTTGCAGAGAACCCAGGCTCAATTCCCAGCACCCACATGGTGGCAAACCACCATCCATTACTCCAGTTCCAGGAGATTGGATGCCCTCTTCTGACCACGGCAGACATTGCATGACATGGGTGTACTTACATACATACATGCAATACACTCATACACATAAAATAAAAATCATAAAATATTTTTAAAAAAATAAAAAGAACAGGGAGCTGGAGAAACGGCTCAGGGTTATGTACATTCATTGGCTATTCTTGCAGAGGACCTGGGTTCAGTTCTCATCACCCTCATGATAGCTAACAATCATCAGTAACTCAGTTCCAGAAGATCTGATGCCCTACTCTGGCCTCCATGGGCACTGCATGACATGGGGTGCACGTAAATGCAGGCAAAACACTCATATACATAAAAATAAATAAATCCCCAATTAAAAATAAAAATAAGGTAACAAAAATAAGAACCAAAAGAATAATAATGTTCACAAAAAGACTTAAGAATGTTTATACCAATTCTATTTATAGTAGTCAAAATCTGGAAACAGATAGCCACCCACCAACAGAAAAATGGGTTCTCAAACTGTTACATTCATACAGTGAATTATTACCACACAACAACACAGATGAATCTCAAAAGCATTCTACTGAGCAAAGGAAGTCTTATACCAAACATAAAAACTAGATGATTCATTCCACTTACATGCAGTTCCAGAACAGGCAAATCTACCTTATTGGGGGGGGGGGGGTTGCTGCACTGAAGAGGAAGGATAAGGTGAGCATTAACATAGAAAGGGAATGGGGTTAATGGCAAAGCTCCCTCTTTTTGTTTTGTTTTGTTTTGTTTTTTCCCCTGCTAGAAAGTAGAATGCCAGGCTTGCAGGGCCTTGTGTATGCTGAGCATTCACTCTATCATTAAGCTCAAAGTTGCATATCTTGATGAGGGTTTGGTTGTACAGGTGTATGCATTTCTCTAAATGAGGCAAATATAAGCTTAATATTTGTATACTACATTGAATGTAAACTTTATACCAAAAGAAAACTACATAAAAAATTAAACTTTAGATGATGATGTAAAAGCTGAAGTTTTTAGGGGAAAGTTTACAGGTGTCTGTAATATACTTTGAAATGTATCAAAATATAAAACGACGGGCTCACTGCTTCCCTGGGCGTGCACCACCCGCAGGCCTCTCTCTGACCCACAGGCCTCTTTCGGGATAAATCAATCATACCCTCCACACCTTGATTCCCCCAGCCTCAAAAATCCTCCCATTTCCCCCACCAGTCTCTCCTCCTAGCCTGGGTCCTGTCTGATTCCTTCCCTTGGCACCCCAGACACCTGGGGAACCACCACTGCTTCCTGATCCTTTGCATGCAGATGAACTCAGTTCCTTCTCAAGTCCACATGAGGACTCTGGGCCTGGCCTCGCCCTCACCTACCTCCCTCTGCTTCCCTGGGCCTGCACAATGCACAGGCTTCTCTCCAACCCCCAGGCCTCTCTCCACGATAAGCCAATTGCACTCTCTGCGCCTTGACTCTCCCAGCCTCATCCACCCTCCCATCTCCCCTGCCCATCTCTCCTCCTAGGCTGGGTCCTGTCCCATTGCTTGTCTTGGCACCCCAGACACCTAGGGAACCACGACTGCTTCCTGATCCTTTGCATCCAGACCAACCCAGTTCCTTCTGAGGTCCCCAAGAGCACTCTGGGCCTGGCCCCGCCCTCACCTCCCTCTGGAAGATAAAGTGGAGGAACTACAACACTCAAGCAAAGACTATGAAAAATTTAAGAAATCACAAGAATGGAATATGCAGGATTTCTGTGACACCATAAAAAGACCAAACTTACAACAAACTTACAAATCATAGGTATACAGAAAGAAAAAGAATCCCAAGATAATGGCATGGACCAGATCTTCAACAGAATCATGGAAGAAAATTTCCCAAAATGAAAGAAAGATATGACCATACAAATACAAGAAGCGTATAGAACACCAAACAGACAGGAACAGAAAAGAAACTCTCCACGGCACATCATACCAAAAACACTAAACATACAGAACAAAGAGACAATACTGAAAGCTGCAAAAGAAAAACAAGTCACATATAAAGGAAACCCATTAGGATTACAGCTGACTTTGCGGTGCAAACTATGAAAGCCAGAAGAGCCTGGACCAAAGTATTCCCAGTTTTAAATGACCACAGAAGCCAACCCAGATTACTATACCCAGCCAAAATGTCTATTATAGTTGAAGGGGGAAGAAAAATCTTCCATGACATAAATAGGCTGAAGGAATTCATGTCCACAAAACCAGTTCTTTAGAGAGTTCTGGAAGCAATACAAAGAGTATTGTATGACTATATCCAAGGGGTTGTGGAAAGAAATTCAATGAAGGTATAACTGTGGAAAACTACAGCTATATCAAGAATATAAACAGATAATAAAAATGACAGGATTCAGTATTCATCTTTCATTAGTAACTTTAAATATTAACGGACGGAACTCCCCAGTCAAAAGACACAGACTAGGTGAATGGATTAAGAAACAAAACCCATCTTTTTGTTGACTGCAAGAAACTCATCTCACTTTCAAGGACAGTCACTATCTTAAAGTGAAAGGATGGAAAAAAATATACCAAGCAAATGGTACTAAGAAAAAAGCAGGTGTTGAAATTCTAATATCTGACAAAATAGACTTTAAACTAAAACTAATCAGAAGAGACAAAGAGGGCCACTTCAT
>NW_008347536.1:12982490-12982976 GCF_000622305.1 Nannospalax galili
CCAACTCATTAACAGTAGGGGATTTCAATACCCCACTGTCTCCATTAGATAGGTCAACAGGGCAGAGTGAACACAGAGACATCTGAATTAAACAATACCATACATCAAATGGACCTAACAGACATGTACTGAGTACTCCACCCAAGCAACAAAGGACATACTTTCTACTCAACGCCCCATGGAAATCTTCTCCAAAATTAACCGTATACTGGGGCACAAAACAAACCTCAACAAATACAAAAAGATTGAAATAATTCCATGCATTCTATCAGACCACAATGCAATAAAGCTTACAATCGACACCAAAAATTCCACCAGAAAACTCCTAGAAATTATTAGCACATTCAGTAAAGTGGCAGGTTACAAAATTAACCTACAAAAGTCTATAGCCTTACTACATACCAATGACAAGCAGTCAGAGAAAGAGCACAGGGAAACCCTCCCATTCACAATAGCCACAAAAAAAATAAAATACCTTGGAATAAA
>NW_008347536.1:12983103-12984144 GCF_000622305.1 Nannospalax galili
ATGACCATCCTACCAAAAATAATTTATAGATTCAATTCAGTGCCAATGAAAATCCCCATGAATTTTTCCCAGAATTGGAAATAGTCATCCTAAGATTCATATGGAAGCACAAAAGACCTCAGATAGCCAAAACAACCCTGACCACTAAGAGCAATGGCAGGGGGATTAGTATACCAGATTTTATGCTGTAACACAGAACTACAGTCATAAAAACATGGTACTGGCACAAAAATAGACCCATAGATCAATGGAATAAAATTGAAGACCCAAATATGAATAAATGCAATTTCAGCCACCTGATATTTGACAAAGGGGCCAAGAATATTCACTGGAGGAAAGACAGCATGTTCAGCAAATCGTGCAGGAAAATCTGATCTCCACCTATAGAAGAATGAAACTAAACGCCTATCTTTCACCTTGCAGAAAAGTCAATTCCAAATGGATCAAAGACCTTGATGTAAAGCCTGAAACTGTTAGAAGAAAACATTGGCAAAAACCTACCAGATAGAGGTATAAGAAAGAATTTTCTAAACCAGACATCAATTGCTCACGAAACAAGGGCAAGAATTTACAAATGGGACCTCATAAAACTAAAAAGCTTCTGTACATCAAACGAGGCAACCAGGGAAGTGAAGAGAAAAAAGAATGGGAGAAAATCTTCACCAGTGACATATCTGACAGAGGTTTAATATCCAGAATACATAACGAACTCAAAAAACAGAGAACCAAGACAAGAAGCAACCCAATTAAAAGATGGGCTAAGGAGCTGAACAGAGAGTTCTCAAAAGAAGAAGTAATAATAGCTATGAAGCATCTTAAAAGATGTTCAACATCACTAATAATTAGGGAAATGCAAATTAAAACCACTTTAAGATTTCATCTTAGCCCAGTCAGACTGGCTAAGATCAAGAGAACAAATGATACCAAATGCTGGAGAGGATGTGGGCAAAGGGGAACACTCATCCACTGCTGGTGGGACTGCAAGCTTGTTCAATCCCTATGGAAAGCAGTGTGGAGAACTCTTAAAAAACTACAAATGAA
>NW_008347536.1:12984224-12984764 GCF_000622305.1 Nannospalax galili
CATGTTTGTTGCTGCTCTTTTCACAATAGCTAAGAGATGGAAGCAACCTAGGTGTCCCTCTACTGATGAGTGGATAATGAAAACATGGTTCATTTATACGATGGAGTTTTTCTCAGCAGTAAAGAAAGATGAAACCACGAAATTTGCAGGTAAATGAATGGATCTAGAAACTGTTATACTAAGTGAAGTAACACAGGCTCAGAAAAATGAAAATGACATATGTTCTCCCTCATATGTGGATCCTAGAACCAAACCCTGGTAAGTGAGTATGTATCCAGACATAACTATAGGAACCAGGATAATAGGAAGGAACCAGGGAGGTAAAGGAAAAGAAAGAACCTGAAAGAGAAGAACAGTAGGAAACAGGCCTTAATAAGGGAAATGTGGAAAACAAATTACACATAGCAGATCAAGAACTGTATGTCTGGGTAAGGTTTATCTGAGAACTGGTCTTTGCCCAAGATTTATCTGCATGACACACAGTAATTAAAAGTACCAGACTGATGAAACTAACCTTCTTAGATGTTTAACAGCCATACT
>NW_008347536.1:12985191-13002032 GCF_000622305.1 Nannospalax galili
AAAGGGGCCAATATAATTTTTTAAGAGTCCATATGTATAGCTAAAGGCTACAAAAAAAGCAACAATGCCAGATAGGCGATACCTTCTTTTGAGTTGTGGCCCAAGGGACTCCCAGATAGTAACCCAGCATAGTACTGGGAAAATGAACAGCACACCCCAATCCTATCTATTGACAACTGATTGTTGCTAGATGAGGAACAGCTGACCTCCCTAAAACAAAGACCTCTAGATAGGGTGACTAGATTCACCAGATGGACAAGTAGTGGGGAATGGTTGGGGGTGCCGACAACACAGCAGACAATAGCAGGGATATCAGAGTATAAGGGCTCTAGTAGGGGGAGGGAGGGTATGGGAGGGTGCCATCTGGGAAGTGGGTATATAGTTGAATAAGATGGTTTGGGATGTTCTGTGTGATACACACACACACACACACACACACAATTAACAAATTTTTTTAAATGTATTATATTTGAGGAGGAAGCATGTAAATTTACGTCATATTAATTAGTAGAGGTGATAAACATTACCACTGAAGTCTATGTGATGACTTTATAGACATACACAGGCACCAAGGATCCAAGTGCAACCGATTATGACTAGTAATAATCAGATACATACAGATTAGAGTTGCATGCACCAACATGTCAGTGTTAGTAGCAAAAACAATGAGTCTTTCTGCAAGGAACAATATATTCTAAAATGAAATGGAGATCTTTTTAAAGGTTAAAAACTCATTCAATTTTATGTCTTACAGGGCTTATACTGAGTTCAATATTGTATAACTGTATTAATTCAACTGTGAACCTAGAAACTTGCACCCACTTGTGAAAGAGATGCACTCTTGCTCTGGAGTGTGTTACTGAATATGTTAAAGCTGTAATGAAACGTTTCTTCTAATCATGCAGTTATTAAAAAATTTTTTTTAATTTACTTTATGTTAAATAGTAGAGGTGATAAACATTACGAGTGAAATCTACCTATTGGCTTTATATCCATACTCAGGTTTTAAGGATCCAAGTGTAACTGACTGTAACTAGTAATAATCAGATACAAAGCAATTAAAGACACATGTGCAAACGTGTTAGCAGCATTAAAAATGTAGGAAATAGCATATCTTAAAATGAAATGGAGATCTTCTTTAAAGGGTAAAAACTCATTCAATTTTATGTCTTACAGGGTTTATACTGAGTTCAATATTCTATGACTGTATTAATTCAACTGTGAACCTAAAAATTTACAGCCACCTTTGAAAGAGATGTATCCTTGCTCTGGAATGTGTTACTGAATATGTTAAAGCTGTAGTGAAATGCTGTTTCTAATCATGTGGTTATTAAATTTTTTAAAAAATTTTTAAAAATTAAAAAAAATAAAACAATGGGCAGAGACAAGAATGGACAGATGAATAGGTATGTGATAAAACAGATATATTAAGATGTTAACAGTAGAAATCAGGTAGTGAGTGAATGGATATCCATTGTGGCATTCTTCCAACTTTGCCAATGTTTCAAATTTTCATTTAAAAACCAATTAAGAGCACATCTTTAATCCCAGCACTCAGGAGGTGCGATAGTCAAATTTCTGTGAATTAAAAGCCAGCCTGGTCTACAAAGTGAATTCCAGGCCAGCCAGGGCTACATACTGAGGTCCTGTCTCACAAAAAAATTCATCAAAGGATCAAGGTATAGCTCTGTGATACAGTACTTGTTTAGCATGCCTGAGGCCCTGGGTTAAATAGGGATATTTTACAGAAAATAAAAGTATTCAGATAGTGATTTACCCAAAGTCACAAGCCTGAAATGGAGTCCAGGTAGGCAACCTGATTCTGCCTCCAGTGTACTGGCCTTTCCATTACCCTGTGTGCTTTCCCCACAGTAAAAAACCCAGGACTTGCATGCTACCAAAAACTGTTCTTGCTCTCTCTTTGTTTGTTTTTTGTTGCTCTGTGGTGTGTGTGTGTGTGTGTGTGTGTGTGTGTGTATTCAATGTAGCCCTGGTTGGCCTGAAATTCATTATGTACACCAGACTGGCCTTGAACTTGCAGAGATCCACTTGCTTCTGCCTCCCAAGTGCTGAGATTAAAAGTGTGCATGTGCCAACACACCCATCCTTGCTCTCTTTCTGGCTCTGTCATTTTTTAGGTCCTAAACACATCTCCATGCCCCCTTAAAATGACCCTCTGTACTACATAAAACTCCCAAGTTGAGTTTTTCCCATTAGCTGACAAACAAGACAAAAGGTAGAGGGTGAGGGGTGGAACCACAAGAATCAAAGAAGTAATTTAAATTTTTATTCTATAATAATAATGCCCTGGACAGGGTGAACTGAATTTAGTCCCCAGAACCCATACAGTTCATGGGCCACATGCAAACAAGGACAACTATGAATGTAGCCCAACATAAAATTGTAAATTTACTGAAAACATTGAGATTTTCTGTTGCTTTTTTTTTAATTTTATTTATCACTTTTATTTTATATGTATGTGTGTATTGCCTGCATGTAGGTAAGTGCACCTGTGTCGTGCAATGCCCACAGAGGTCAGAAGAGGCTGTCGGATCCCCTGGGACTGTTATTTTATAAACTCAATTGCATGGTTCTCAAGCGTGAACTTTATAAATGACATTGTATGGAAATGTCAAAAAGTATGGAACATTTGTAAGTCTTTATAAATCTTTCTTGTGGAGCTGGAAAGATGACTCAGTGGTCAAGAGCACTGGCTGCTCTTGCAGAGGACCCAGGTTCCAGTCCCAGCACCCACATGGAAGCTGTCCATAACTCCAGTTCCAGGGAATCTGACTCCCTCTCTGGCCTCCACAGGCATTGCACAACATGGGTGCACTTACATACATGCAGGAATACGAGTCCTACATACACACACACACACACACACACACACACACACACACACACAATTAGATTCATACATACACACACACAAAAATACATAAACGTGGTAAGAAAACTTAACAAAAGAATTATCTTCCTTAAGGTGACAGAAATGTGCCCTCTGCCAGGCCACAGATACCCGAGACTAAAAGAAAACTGATGTATGTTCACTTATTTCAAGGAAAATGGAAGGAAGGGGCCTGAGAAAAGCAAAGAAAAAGAAATGAAGCAAAAGAAGCCAGATACCCCTAGTGACATGTGAATGACAGAGACAGATGGTTAAAGTCTCTTATCTTGTGCTACAGAGGCAAGGAAAGAAACTCGTCTCTCATCTAAGTGAATCTCACAATAAAGTCACAATGACTGAGGGTGCCAACTTCCTTCTGCCCAGTTCCTATGAATAGGATGGAAGAGTGACAACAGTTTCATAAGGAGGAATCATCCCACCCCAAGACAAAAGGGAGATGGCTTGATGGTCATACAAGTGCCATTCATTCTTTCCATCCAGGAAGGTTTTGGCCAATCATGCTACCTCCCCAGATCTATAAAAGTCATAATTAAGAATTTTCAAATATTCTTTAGCTTCCTGATAAATAAATCCCATAAATTCTTGGACATCCTTCTATCAAATATATTTTTAGGAATGTATTTCATTTGAAAGTACCAGTGTGAGCAGACCTGGCAACACAGACCTATAATCCCAGCTACTCAGAAGGCTGAGACAGGAAGGTCAAGGCCTATTTAGATTATTACATACAGTGAGTGCTAGGCAAGCTTGAACAAATTAGTGAGACTCTTTCAAAATAAAAAATACAAAGAGAGCTTGTATATAGCTCAGTGGCAGAGTACTTGCCCAGCATATATGTAGTCTTAGGTTCAATCCCCTGTACTGGCAAAAAACAAATGTGCCTGTTTGTATTAATCTGTTTATACCTACTGGCCTCTCCAGCTACCATGGACAGAGAGACGGCCTACATATACAGCTTTACAATCTCAGGCAATGACAACATAGGTATTCGATATTTACTGAATAAATGAAACATTCTGAATTTTTTTACGGCAGTCTCATATAGCTCAGTCTGGCCTCACCCTCACTCTGTAGCAAAGGAGGATCTTGAACTCATGACTCATCTGCCTCTACCTCCCAAGTGCTATAATTACAGGCATGCGCTATCATGCCCAGCTCCCTAAATAATTTTTAACTGGGTAATTTTTTTCTCTAAGCTATAATAAAAGCTTAGAATGCTCATTTCCCTTTAGGTCATTTCTTCCATTAAACCACAAGTACCTGAAATTCCACTTGTAAGTTGTATATCTTGGTAGAAAGTTGTTAGATCTAAGTTTGAATACTACTTCTGCCACTATTAAATAGTGGTATGCCTACATGTCATTGATAACTTCTTCCAGACCCAGTTTCCCTTTTTAAAAATGGGGTAACATCTCCTGCTTGATAGGAATGTTCTGAGGATTATTAATAAACTATACAGGCAGTCTTACTAGGATTTCAATATGCACATATTTTAGTATGCCAGAGTTCAGCTAAATACCACCAATCCCTGAATAATACAATTCAAATAAATATAGTACAAACTTTGCTGCTAGATCTTCCACCCACATATAATTATATAAAGCATACTTTTGTGTGTGTTTGGTTTTTTTCCCCTGGTCTTTGAGACAGGGTCTCTCTGTTGCCCCAGCAGGCCTTGAATTCACTATGTAGACCAGGCTGGCCTTGAACTCACAAAGATCCACCTGCCTCTGCCTCCCGAGTGCTGGGATTAAAGGCATGTGCCACAATGCCTGGCTAAAGAATACTTTTAGTCAGTTCTTTCAGTCAGTTGCTTTCAAAGTCATTGGATATCTGTTATTCAGATTCAGTTCACATACAAACAGCAAAGCATGTAACTGAGTTGCTTCTTTGCCTCCTGGTGACATCTAGCAAAAATGAATACTAAAAGGGAACTGGTCAACAATGGGGAAAGGGGAGCAGAGAAACAAATTCCAGTCAATAGAAATTCCAACCAAATGTAAACACAGTTATAAAATAAATAGCTAACCATGGAAATGTTGACACTGCTACCATTTAAGAGAAATAGAGATATGCTGTCCCAGGAGGGTAGTTAAGGCAAATTTATCAACATAATGAACACAACAGATGCAGTGAAAAGGATGAAGATAACCCAGAAGAAGAGTAGATACTGGCCAACAACACTCACAAAAAAGTGACTTCTACTTGAAGGAACCTTTGGAGATATTTCCCAATACGGAAAGTACAAAGAATAAAATGTTAAAAACTTAGCTAAATTCAAAAAGGGTTTGTCAATGCATAGGAAATACACTCATTCTATAAGTTATATATTGAAAAGGCAATCACTGTTTATACTTGATAGGTTACTTTACAAAGAAATAAAGCACGCTAACTTTTTAGGTTTTAATATTTTAAATTACAGTGTACTAGAGGCCACTTTCGCTTCTCATTTCCCTATATATTTATAGCCAACAGTAGCAGGGTTTTACTATGTCTGACAATTTTTTTTTTACATTTATTTATTTTAGGTGGGGGGGTGACACATGTGGAGGTCAGAGAACAACTTGTGGGAATCAGTTCTCTCCTTTTATCGTATGGGCTCCAGTGATTGAACTCAGGTCAACAGGTCTGGTGGCAAGTGCTTTTACTCACTGAGCCATCTTGCCAGCCCTACTTGACAAAACCTTTTAAAGTTTAAAGAACTGTAACTTTGTAAGATTGCTTTGGGGCTGCTATGATAGATAGCTCAGTGGGTAAAGGTGCTTGTTGCCAAGCCTGACAACTTGGATTTGATGCCCACAATCCACAGAGTGGAAGGAAAGAAATAACTTCCACAAATTGTCTTCTGACCTCCACACATGCTCTGTGGCATGTGCACAGGCCCCCATCCCATAGAAAGTGTAGATAAATAAATACAGATATTTTTTGCCTGGTTTTAACTTGCGTGGTCATTTGTATGGTCCCATACTACCAAACAAAACAAAACAAAAACCACCTATCCCTATAACTTCCAGCACATCAAGAGACTTACTATTTCTTAACTAAAGAGAGATTCTCTACCCTTTCCCTTGATCCTTATAATCTTTTCAAATAAAAACATATTTGAATAGATCTGAGCTGATATTAAAGAGAGAGCTTTTCTGGGCTGAGAGTAACCACTGCCACATCAGCAGTTCCCCAAACTCATTATTGTCCAAAATGCATGCACCATAATGATGAAAGACAACTGAATAACTTGAATGGTTACTCAGCTTATCTTCTGTGATAGTGCAGAATTTCATGTTCTTTTAGTTCTTCTCCCTTGAATGCCAAGAGTAAAACAATAAGTGTGACAAAACGAAGGATGGGGAGGTAAAAGTACATAATAGATTTAGAATACAACTCCAATTTGAATACTATTTCCACACTACTTATTGCAACCTAAGATAAATTACTTTTCAGAAATTCATGTTCCTATCAGATGTGGTGGCTCACTCCTGTAATCACAGTACTTGGGAGGCTGAGACAAGAGGATTACTAAGAGTTTGAGGCCAGCCCAGACTACACAGTGAGTACCAGGCCAGCCTGGGCTACACAGTAACAGAGACCATATCTCAAAAAACAAAAAACTAGGGGCTGGAGAGATGGCTCAGCAGTTAAGAGCATTGGCTGTTCTTGCAAAAGACCCAGGTTCAAATTCCAGCACCCACATGGTGGCTAACAACCATCAGTAACTCCAGTTCCAGCAGATCAGACACCCTCTTCTGTCCTCTTTGTGCACCACACAACATGGGGGCACTTACACATATGCAGGCATAACACTCATACACATAAAATAAAAATAATTTTTTAAGTTAAAAAAAAACAAACAAAAAACTAAGGCTGGAAAGATGGCTGGCTACTCCTGCAGAGGACCTGGGTTTGGTTGCCAGCACCCACTTGGCAGCTAACAACTGTAAAGTTCAAAAGAGATAAGACATTTGAAAAGATTTAGCAAACTGTGGCACATAAGTACTTAGATAACTATTATCCTTACTACTATAATAAAAACTACCACTAATGTAAATATGATAATGGTGCACTTGTCATGAATACATATTTTAAATATATATTAATCAGTAGGGGTTGGGGGGGTGAGAAAGTGTCTCATGTAGTCTACAGTGATCTAGCACTATGTACTTGCTATGTAGCAGACACTGGCCTTGAATTCCTGATTTTCCTTCCTCCATCTACCAAGTGCTGAAATTATAGGCATGTGCCACCACACCCAGCTTTTTTTTTTGGTCATTTTTTTTTCAGTACTGGGAATTGAAGTCAGGACCTCATACATGCTAGACAAACACTCTACCACTGAGCTACACCCCCACCCCCTACCCCCAGCTTTTTAAATTACCATATTTTTCAAAGGTCAAATCCTCTTACTCTAATAGACACTTACCACTATGCCATATGGTCAGACAATTTGACTCAACTTCCTTCAGACCATTTTCTCCCAAGGACTGTGCTCAAAGGGCTTGCCAACACACTCATTTATCTTCCTCATGCAACCCTTCTGATTTCCATGTCAAAACCTTCTTGCAGTCTGCTCAGTTTCCTCTTCTGAGGACATGAAGAACTAAAGCCATTTCCCATTTCTCAGAGCTATTTGCCAAAACACTAGTATCTTGCTCTCTCAGTCCACATGACTCAACTGCCAGTTCTCTCTTTTGATTCTAATCCAAAATCTTGGTTCTCAACTAAGAGTCATTACTACCTATGTAGACTAATGAAGCTGCATAAGGCCAGTTCCCATTCCTTACTAAACAATTCCTACAAAAATACTTAGGTGAGCAATGCCTGCTTTAGCGCTCCTGCTCCTACACCCCCATGCCAACTTGTTCCATGACAATATCATTGGTTAGAATTTTTTTCTTTATGTTGAAGCAAAATCTCCCTGCTTACCATTGTTTCTTCCGCCCATTGCCCTCAATACCACATTTCTTGAGAAACTGAGAAAGCAAACTACTCTGTTATTCAAGCCCATCAATATTTGAAGAACTCTCCCATAAGAGGGGGAAAAATTACACACTTGCCAATGTTTGGGCTGCCCAGGGGAGACCATCGAACCGGTAAAACTGTCCCCCGGAGGGGAGCGAGGTCTGCAGAGGGGAAGGGAAGGAGGGACCCTAGCGAGTGTCCACAGCTGGGAGAGGATGAGGCTGGAGAGGGGCCCCCTTCTCCACGCCAGTCCGGTCCAGGCCGGGTGGCAGCGGGTCGAGCAGCAGTCCCGGGCCCTCCCTGCCAGGACAGAGACCTCAGCCCCACTTCCCCGCGGGCGCCGGGCCTGACCCAGCCGCGCGCAGGTAGAAGGGCTCCAGCCCCGCGCCTCTCGCCATCCTCGGAGGTCCAGGCGGGGCGAACGCTCTGAAGACCCCCTGCAGCCGGCCTGGACACTCAGGACTGGCTCTTCCGCTCCCCGGTTTCCCCTCAAGCCTCAGGTCGCAGCTCCAGCTTGCCCGGCCCGGCCTGGTGCCTCCCCTCGCGGCCAGGCTCGCCCTCCGCGTTCTCCACACGCGCTCCCCACATAAGGCGTTGCACCTCAGCATGCGCCCTGGCTCCTCGCCACACTCACAAAACTCGGCGATGAACTGGGTCACTGCGTAGTTCTCCTCGCACCAGTCCAAAGTGGAGGTCGTGGGGCCCCAGTAGCCCTTGCGGTCCCCGGCAGGAGCCATCGCGCCGCCGCCCTGCGCTCCACTCAGCCGCTCCTGGCCGGCTCCAGCACTGCGCGCGCTCCGCTGCCCTCCTCCCTTACCTCAGGGGCTGGGCCCGAGCCTTCACTGAGCCTGCCCAGCAGCGGGCCCCGCCCACCGCGCCGCTGGAGCTGCCCCGCCCCGCGGCATAGCCCCGCCCCCTCACAAACCCGCCTACTCTGCCGTAGCATTCGCCCCTCCCGCTGCACAGCCCCGCCCACCTCTCCATTTGTTGGGGGCAGGGGAAGTGAGCCCGGGGAGGAGATAAAGATGCCGGCAGTCTGGCCCGCCTAGACTCGCGGGTGACGCAAGGTGGGAGGCTCCCACCACCCTCTTTTCTGGACGGGGCCGAGCCTCTATCAGTGTGTGGGAGGTCTAATTTAATTGGGGCGGGGGTGTGATGAAGCCTTCCGCTGTCAAGCCTCAGCTTGATTAAACCAGGATAGTGAGGCGCCTCTGTGTCTACGCTAGCCACAGACCTCGAACCGTGAGCCCACAAACAGCACCCCCAGCCAGCCCGGGTGATTCCCAGGAAGTCATTAATCTGTTATCAGGAACAAAAGATAGGACAACAACTGAGGATGGGAAAAAAAAAATTGTTAATATTTTTTAGTTAATTATATATATATATATATATTATATATAGGTGATGTTCTTAAAAGTATGCTCTGGATAAAGCACTAGAAAAAGTTTATCAAGAAATAAAAAAGCTTGTCGATTTCCATTTGGACTTCCAAGCTCAGTTTTCTGCCTTTGGAGTGTGGTCCTACTTGGCAGGCAACCACCAGGCCCCCTCAGTAGCAAGATTCCAATACACCTCAGAGCCTTCAGAGTGATCTATTAAATACACACACGGTGGGCCAGCAAGATGGTTCAGTGGGTAAAGGTGCTTGCCATCCATACAGGCCTGGTGAGCTGAGTACAATCCCCAGAAACCATGTAAAGGTGTCAGAGGAGAGAACACATCTTACGAAGTTGTCTTCTGACCTCTGCACACACACCCTTACATATGTTTTCTCTCTCTCTCTCTCTCTCTCTCTCTCTATCTCTCACACACACACACACACACACACAAATAATAACATAAAAATTTAAATAAAAACAGATGCACCCTGTTGCCTTTTGTGTTCAGCACCGTCAAACTTTCCCTATGCTGGTGTCTAGTTTGCTGTCTGTTGCTCTGATAAAACACTAACCAAAAGCAATTTGGCAGGAAAGAGTTTATTTCACTTTACAGAATACAATCCATCATCTAGTGAAGCCAAAGCAGGAACTCAAGGCAGGACCCTGGAGGCAGGAACTGAAGCAGATGCCCTGGAGAAACACTCCTTACTAGCTTGCTTTCCTCCTGGCTACTTTTCTTATACAGCCCAGGCCCGCCTATACAGGGATGGCACCACCCATGGAGGTCTAGGCCCTCCTACATCAACCAGCAATCATGAAAATGTCCCACAGGCAGGCCCACAGGTTACTCTGATGGTGGCCATTTCTCCATTGAGGTTCCTTCTTCCTAGCGTGTTTGTGTCTAGTTTGTGTCAAGTTGACAGAAATTAACCAGCACAGCTGGGAATGTGCTGGTCACCTCCCATAGTTCTGCTTTTGGTCCTGAATTTGGCTAATTCCTCACTTATCCTTTAAAAATATCCTTTAGCTCCCTGAAGACCTCCCTGACTCTCACACCTAAGAAGCTCCTTTGCCCTTGGTTCTCCTCCTGCAGAGATGCCACTGAATAGAGGAAACCTTGCCTTCCATTCTTTATGACCCTGTCCGACCACACAGTATGAAATGCAGAGTAGAGTTTACGGATTGTACAGTTGCTGTCTTCTAACTAAATCAGATGAGTTGCAATCAAAGGGAAAAGAAAAGGGGAGAGACATGTAACACTATTCACTCTGGTATGTAATTACAATGGGTTTACCTGATGTGACCCATAAGTCAAGGTGTATTTGATTTACTTTTCAATAAACAAACAAGAAACCAAATTTTGAAAGTTTTCAACCAGATTCTCATTGAAAATTCTTTTTACTACTTCCCAAGATAACAAAGCAGTCCAAGCCATAATCCATTTCCCACATACACATGAGGTATGTTGTACCATTTCACAAATAAAAAGGAAACCCATGATGCCAAATATGTAAAGTAACCACAAGTTAATTGAGCTTATAATTCACAACGTTACCTCCTGTCTTTCCTTCTTATCTGTAATCACATGTGTTATCCATTGTGCCACTGGCCTATACCTGGGCATAGTTGTGACAGTCCTCCAACACTTTATTTTATTAGCACTCAGGAGGTACAGGCAGGAGGATGGCAAGTTCAGGGCTAGCCTGGACTACAAAGACAGAGATGATCTCCAAAAAATGGGGGGTGTCAGGGGAGCTAGTTCAGCCATAAAGCGCTTGTCATGAAAGCATTAGGACCAAGTTTGATCCACAGAACCAACATTTAAAAAAGTCAGGAATCATGGCAAGCACTTATAATACTGGTGCTGAGGAGGCAGAGACAGGTAAATCCCTGGGGCTGACTAACCAGCCAGCCTAGCCTACTTGGTGAGCTCCAAGCCAGTAAGAGACCTTGCTTCAAAAACCAGAGTGAGGCAGGAGAGATGGCTCAGAGGTTAAGAGTGCTGCTGCTCTTTCAAAGGACTCTAGTTCAGTTCATGCACTCATAGACAATTGACAACACCCTGTAACTCCAGCTTCAGGGAATCTGACACCCTCTTCTAGCCTCCCACACATATATGCACATACACACATACATGTAAATTTTAAAAAGCAATGATGGGGCTGGAGAGAGAGCTCAGCAGGTAAGAGCACTGGCTGTTCTTACAGAGGACCCAGGTTCAATTCCCAGCACCAACATGGTGGCTAACAACCATCTGTAACTTCAGTTCCAGGGGATCCAACACACTCTTCTGACCTCTTTGGCACTACACAACACGGGTGCACCTACCTACATGCAGGCAAAACACTCATACATATAAAATAAAAATAATAAGTAAGATATTTTTTAAAAAATAAATAAATCATTAAAAGGTGGACAGTGCCTGAGGAAAGACACCTGAAGTTGACCTCTGTACTGCACATACACACTCCACGTGCACATGTACACACACACGCACACACACAAGATCATTTTTCATGGGAACTGGCAAAAAGTGAACTGAGCCTCTACTCCAGACCAAAATTTAATCCAGGGTTGGGAATACAGAGTAGCATAGCTCCTATTTTTTAACCTGATAGTAATTTAACTGGTAAAATAAAATGTGACACTAACCAAGCCACACTAACCAAGCAAGCTAGCAAGTCCATTTTGTAATAATGCTTTACAAACCCCTATTGTGTGCCAGATACTATGGTAAGCAACAGAAGACAAAGCAGATATACATCAAGGGTCAAAATGGATGTAACAAACAGTAGCTAACACTTATATAATATTCACACAGCTCTGACCCCTCAGACTATTTTTGCAATCTAATACTCCTCTGAATCAAGTACTATTTGTACATAGGATGAAATTGACTCTGTGATTTAGAAATTTTGCCCAAGGGCACCTAGGCAATAAGTTTCTGAGCTGAGGCTAGGATTTGGGCAGTCTGGTACCAGAGGTGTATTTGTGTCTCCTGTGCCTAGCTGGCCTGGTAGGAACTTGGAGGAGGGGTCTGAGCTGGCCTCCCTAAGGGCCAGTACTGTGTTTGATTTCACTCTGCTCCTGGTGTGTAGAAATTTGACTTGACAAGTCTACAGGAATGATTCTATTTAGAAACCCAAAGGGTTTTAAGCACAAAGTTGACATGGGTCCAGCTGAATTGGGAAAGATGGGAAGCTCCTAGTGATCTAGTGAAGCCCATTAGTGATGAAGAAGGGCACTTCTTTTCAAATGATTAGCAGACAGAAATCAACAGGATTTGAGAGGAACTTGGAGGAAAGGTGTATTAGGGTTCTCTAAAGAAACAGAACCGGTAGAATGAATATATACACAGGAATAGAGTCCAAGTAGTTCAATAATGGCTGCAGCACACTGGAGAGGCTGAGGATCCGTAGTAGCTCAGTCCACAAGGCTGGATGTCTCAGTAGTCCCAATCTGGCACTGAAGGTCTGACAAATTCCAAAAGGTCAGCTAGTCTTCAGTCTACAGCAGCAAGACGAACTCACCAGCGAGAGAGAAGGCAAGCAGCAAGAAGCCTGGTGTTCTCCTCTGCCTTGGTCTTTTATACCGGCTGCCATCAGAAGGTAACGCCCACATTTAGGGTGTGTCTTCCGGCTTTACATGGTCCAGTCAAGAAGATCTCTTTCATTTCAGTTAATCCCAGATTCAATCAAGTTGACACCCAGGATTAGCCATCACAAAGGGTTAAGGGAGAAGGACAAGGTTGGCGCAACGGTTTCTAGCCATTCCAGCTGCTGGAAAAAGCAGAAAATGAGTCTGGCTGCAGTGAGTAGGCAGTCTGTTAGAGCGTGTGTGGAGAGGCATTTCTGGGCAAGAAAACAGCCAGCAAGGCTTTGAAAGGGCAAGAGAAAGACAAGCAGAATGAGACATTTGGAGTGGCTGCACTTCTGTGCAGAGGTGGGGGCAGGGCCAGAACAACTGAGGGCCTGAGAATGCAAAGCCCTGGGCCTAATGTCCTATGCCCTTGGCATATGTCCTAGCCAAAGAAAAATTAAAAGGGAATAAAATGTACAATTTTGGGGTTAGGCAAAATAGGTGTCCAGGTTTGAGGGGAGGTTGTAGTAGGGCAGAGGGGGTTTGTAGTAGGGCAGGATAGGGAGATAGCTATGGCAGTAATCCTGGCAAAGACTAGGCAGGTCAGATTAAATTGCAACACAGCCTTGGGCAATTCTTGCACATCTTCTAGGACAGAATTCCAGGGCTCACTGATTTACAGAAAACATAAGAAAGCAAAGGTTTCCTAGATCAGCTCCCAAGCCCCAAATGTGTCACCCTGGGAAATAAGTCAGACCAAAGAACCACCATGGCCTTTAGTTAAAGGCCCAAGTGATCACAAAATAAATACCATGGGGTTGAATATTCATTGACTAACCCTAAACAGACTGTTTCTTTTGAATGAGATTATAGAAATATCAAAAATATCAAAGTAATCTAAAGACTCTTGCCCTATGAACTTTCAGTATCACCTAGGAACCAGCCCTCTAAGGTCCTTGAATCATAAAGGCCCATTTAGACTTGTGCATATATGAGTGCCTGGTTCTTCACCTCTAACTCAGAGCAGTCAGTTACCACCTCAACTCTAGCTTGAATCTTTATCTCTAACCCACATCTGTCTCCCGGGCTTTAGCTCTTGAATCAATTAGGATCATGTTTTGCTACAAATGACAGAAAAACAATTCCAACACCTTAACTAAAGAAAGGAATTTTTTTTTTTCCTCAAACAGTAGAGAGCCTGGGGTCCTACCTCCACTGCCCAATGCCAGAATCCTGTCTTCTTGCTCTTACTACAGGGGCTTCATCCTTATGGTCACAAGATGGCTGCTGCTTGTCCAAGCATCCCAATGGTGTTTAGGCAGGAAGAAGGAAAGGGCAAGGACAAAGTTAAAAGGCAAGTGCCAAACTGGACCTATCCTTTGTTATCAGGAAGACAATAGGCCTGCCAGAATCTATTCCCAGTTATATTTGTTTAGACCTATTTGGCCAGAAGCAACCATAGGTGCTCAGAAACAACAGAATCTAGGCAGAGGAGTCTAGGATATTTGAGCGGGACTGTCACCGTTCCAAACAAAACTGACTTTTGTTAGGAAAGAAGTCTCTGAGTTTCATTTCCAACTACCTCTGAACACAGTTCCACTTGGATATTTCACAAGGATCTCAAATTCTGTATCTTCTGAAATTGATCTATCCCTTTCAGTCTACACCAGCTTCTTATCCAGTGATGCTTTACTATGGTGAAAATCAGAACCACTGACCCAGTTTGTTGAAGAAAAAATGTACGACTGCCCTTGCTCCTCATTCTGCCACATCCAATCAGCAACCAGGCCTTATGGGGTCCTCTCTCTGTCTGCTTTCCTCCTCCCTCAGCCTTGCTTCATTGCAGGTGGCCATTGCTCTGACAGCCCTGAGGACAGTCTTGTCCTGGCCAGTCTCACAACTACCACAGAACTTCTTAAACTTAAAACTATCAATATCCTTCTCCAATTATATAATGTTTAGTGATTTTCTACTACCTATAGGATAAAGTCTAAACCTGACATGACCTGCAAGGCCTTTTTGTCATCTTGTAAGAGTGAGACCACTGAGGACAAGTCAGCCTTTCGGGTTGCAACAGCAAGAGGTTTATTTGATACACAGGTACCTGTGGGCACAGAGTCTCCTCGGAGGACTTGCGCGCCCCAGGTTGGGGTTTGGCAGTTTTTATAGAGCAGAAGCAGGGTACAGAAGCAGAAGAGCGGTTATTGGTTAATTCAAACACATACACAATAATTTCAAAAGTATGCAGAGATATGGGGTAAGGGTCGGGGCTAAGGGGAAGTGGGATTGCTAAATGGGAGGTGACCTCAGAGGCACAGGTATTTTTCCCTCGATTTCCTGGTATCGGGCCCTCAGGGTGGTCAGGAGTTCTACCCGTAAAACTTGTTTATGGCTTGATCTGTGAAGCTTGACCGGCGCCTGCCCGTCTTGCAGCCTTTTGATAAGGCTGGTCCTGGTTTTTGTCAATTTTAAACATGTGGGCTCATGAGTACTCATGGCGCCTAGTCTTTTTCATTCCTCCCTTTTTCTATGGACATATGAGTGGAATCTTTCACTCATTACAACATGTCTGGGTCTTGGGTCCTCAGTGCCTGGTATTGGCTGGTGAGGACCAGAGCCTGCACTACAGACAGCCGTTCTTTCATGAATTGGACCAGTCGATTAAGTACACAAGGTCCCAGGGTTAAGATTAAAAGCAAAAGGACAAGTGGGCCTGCTAAGGAAGATATTAACGTGGTAAACCAGGGGGATTGATCATATAGTTTTTCAAACCAACCTCTTTGAGATTCAAAGTTACGCTTTCTTTCTTGTAGTCTTTCTTTTAGTTTATCTAGAGTCTGAGTTACCACTCCTGTTTGGTCTGTATAGAAACAGCATTCTTCCCTCAGGGCTGCACATAACCCTCCTTGCTTTAGGAACAGCAAGTCTAGTCCCCTTCTATTCTGCAGCACTACCTCAGAGAGAGAAGTCAGGGAGTCTTTTAGGGTTCTTATGGACTCCTCTAAGGCTATTAGATCCTGGTTCATGGCTTCATGAAGGAGCATAAACTGGTCCGAGCGAACTAAGGCAGTTGCCCCTGTCCCGATTCCCGCTGCTATTCCCCCAGCTCCCAATAATATAGCTAAGGTTATGCTCACAGGCTCTCGCTTGAATCTGACAGGGGTAGGTGTCTCTTCATAATGTTGTAATACATAGCTGTCTTCATGCCAATAAATTCTGGGCCATAACTGTACCAGGACACAAAAATCTTGGGTTAGATTTAGAACAGCGAGAGAGACACAAGGAGTCAGTCCCGTGCTGCATGCCCAGTAGGTGCCATTAGGGGGCACAAGGTATGCGTCGGCCTGGAGGGAAAGGGAGGAGTTATTCTTAAGGCAATGTTTAAATCCAGTGGGCACCTTTCCGATGCAGGTGCCTGTCGAGGTAACCTGAGTCAGGGTGAGCGTGTGGGTGGAAGAGGTGCAGGCGAGGGGGGCAGCAGAGTTCGCGGGTAGTACTGAGAAGTTTTCCTGGACGGCTATGCCCTCATAGTAAGGGGGGCTCAGGTTCAAACAGAGCCAGCAATTCTTAGATTTATCTGGCTCCGAGTGATTTAATGCCTGGAACGCTCCCCTGACGAGGCTTAGGAGTCTATCACCTGTTCCAGGGTATATGGTGGGAGGCAGGCTGGCAAAGTCATTGGTTTCTGGGATTTGTGAGGGCACCAAAGCAGATGACGGAAGAGAAGCTGGTCGCTGGTTACTGAGGACTGGGTTGGGACCTATAGCCACTGCAGGTGGGGGAGATATCTTTCTTCTAATTGTGAAAAGGAGGCCATCATCTCCCCTTTCCTTGTATAGTCTGATTCCCCAAGTAAATCCTTTGTCCCAATTTAGGGTTGACTTTTTACCTTGTGGGGTGAAATCTACGCGAAGGGGGTGGCACCATGCATGTTCACAGGCCTGTTTATGAATAGTTTTCCAATCCTCAAAAGTCCCATGAGAATAATTTGCTTTTACAGTGATATAGTCCCATGA
>NW_008347536.1:13006956-13019789 GCF_000622305.1 Nannospalax galili
GCAAGGTATCGCTTAGCGCGGCTCTGGAGAAAAAGTGAAAGTATAAAATCAGATGGCGGGGTTGGTGCTCCGCGTCTCAGGGATACGTATCCTTCAGATGTATATTGAGCTCCAAAATACCGGGCACCCCAGACCATTGGGATGCGGTCGCGACCAACACAAATACACAGAATTCACATAGAAAAACAATTTACTCAGATGTACAGCTCGGTCAGGTGACGAGGGGGTTCCACGTCCCTTGTCCAGACGTCCGACAAGGGGATTCCGCGTCCCTTGCCCGGACGAGATCCACGAATACAAATGAACAAAAAGTTCTACGGATGTGGATCTCACAGACCCTGGGGCGTCCCCCAGGCCGACAGGCAAAGCTCAAAGACCGTCGTCTTGCTCTTGCACTGTCCAAAAGTACAGACGAGATCTCAGATTCCAAATTCTACAGAAGCTGCCTAACAGGATCAAACAAGACAGACAAAAGACAGACAACGCAAGACACAGAGACAACACTGAGGTTGGCCGGCCAACTCACCTCCCCGAAGGGACTGGAGTTGTCCTGGTGGTTCCCTCTGACTGGCTGATCTCCGTGGGACCTCCAAATGTAAGAGTGAGACCACTGAGGACAAGTCAGCCTTCGGGTTGCAACAGCAAGAGGTTTATTTAGTACACAGGTACCTGTGGGCACAAAGTCTCCTCGGAGGACTTGCGCGCCTACAGGCTGGGGCTTGGCACTTTTATAGAGCAGAAGCAGGGTACAGAAGCAGAAGCGCGGTTATTGGTTAATTCAAACACACACACAATAATTTCAAAAGTATGCAGAGATATGGGGTAAGGGTCGGGGCTAAGGGGAAGTGGGATTGCTAAATGGGAGGTGACCTCAGAGGCACAGGTGTTTTTCCCTTGATTTCCTGGTATCGGGCCCTCAGGGTGGTCAGGAGTTCTACCCGTAAAACTTGTTTATGGCTTGATCTGTGAAGCTTGACCGGCGCCTGCCCGTCTTGCAGCCTTTTGATAAGGCTGGTCCTGGTTTTTGTCAATTTTAAACATGTGGGCTCATGAGTACTCATGGCGCCTAGTCTTTTTCAATCTGGTCCCTGCTCACCTCTGAGGACTTGTCACTACGTTCCCAAAATACTAAAAAGACCTCTTTCCTCCTCTTATGCCTGAGCAATTTGTGTACAATTCCCTTTCATCTCCAATCTCCCCTTTTCTTTCTGCATCCAGCACTTTCATTGCTAGCCTTTTCTAAATTTCAGGTCTCCCCTTAGACAATGCTTCCTCTGGAAACTCTTCCCTGGACTCCTATAATGTATCTCTGAGCTGTGATCATCGGTCTCCTGTGTTCCTCACCAGCAGGATTACCTGCTCTCAAATTTCCCATCAGAAGCATGCCTTGTACTGTGCCATTACAAACCTGAAGATGCAGGCTGGAGTGTACATGTTGAGCAAGCAGCTGTGGGTCATCTGAGGCAGAGGATCTTGACAAACCTTGAACTAGGCTCCAGATAACCTCAGGACAAGAAAAGTGACTTGATTCCCATCATGTCCCTACTGCAGAGCACAGAACTGGGCCCAATCTGTCCGTCTCCAGACCTTTTGGTCTTTCCTCTGTTGTCTCATCTACAAAATAATGATAGCTAGTTATAGGGTAAGCAGACTTTGATTGTCGGCTGGATCAATCTATCAATCAATCTGTCTCTTTCAGTGATTCTTCTGATCCTCCTGCCTCAACTGCCCAAGCAATGGAACTACACATGTGTGCTGCCCTGCCTGGCTTATTTTGTGCTGGAGATGAAATCCAGGGCTTTGCACATGCTAAGCAAGCACTTTACCAACTGACCTACATCCCTGGTTCCACCAGTGATTATAGCTGAGGATTTGAACCGTTTACTTCAGTTGTCTATACTCCTTAGCTCCCTCACCTGAAGAGTAATGCTAATATTTATATCACCCCATTAAGGTTGCTGTTAGGAGTAAAGATGATAATGACTTTTAAGCACTTAGGACAATATTTGATCAAATACCAAGAACTCAGTAGACACTGACCAGTATTACTTCTATCATTCTTACTACTGTTCATGGAGTGCTTGAATTTCAGCTGGGTATTTGAGAAGGCATTTTTGGATGCATTATTTCATTTGATCCTCCAAGGAAAAATAAATTTCATTATTCTCATTTTACAAATAAGAATACCAAGGATCAGAGAGGCCAAGTAATTCATATGAGGAAAAAAAGAAAACAAGTAGAAAAGATTATGAGAGGCAGTGAAGCATTGGCCCCATTGGACATGTCCCTATTTGGAGACCTCTACTCAGGTGAAGCTAGGAACTTTGACTTTGGAGCAGAAAAGAATTTTAGGGCAAATTGGCATGAAGCAGAGTCTGAGTTTATATATTTATTAGGTGGAGGTTTTAATACATATGTAAGCACAGTGATTAATAGAAAGGTGTTCAGGGAAAGGATAAGACACAAGCGTGGCCTTCTCGAGTGAGAGAGAGTCCCTTCTAAGTGTCTTAGCAGTAGCTATATGTAGGATCTTTGAGGCCTTTGGAAAGACATGGTTTGAAGGGTTTCTAAGGGACCTTTTTTCTTTTCCTTTTTGATAAATTATATTATAGGCTGACTCGAGGAACACCTTGGATAAGATTACAATCTGATAAGGTAAAACCATGGGTCACAAAGGTTATACAAGAGAGCCCAAGATATATCCTTCACTGTAAATGGAATTCCTCAGGCAACTCCTAGAAAAGTGTAGGTTTACAGCCAGGAAAGAACATACTCATGGTCATTATACTATTTTAAAAATCTTATTTGAAACATCTGTAGAGAAGGACTATTGTCTCTGCTCAGGCAAACCCAGAGACAAATGCTAATTGCACTGGAATTCTTCGCTCTCCACAGGTGATAGACTTCAACCAGATTCCAGGTTGAAGGGCTCCTTTCCCTTCCCACAACCCCTTAATTGTCCCTGTCTTTCTATCTTGCCTCAAGATGGATTTGATTTTAAAAGGAACTTTTTAAAGCTTCTTAAGGATAAATCAAGTTTGGCAGCCAAGTGGACCAACGTGTATGCCCTTACATTGCTGGTAAGAGATTGCAGACCATCTCTGGAGAACAGTGTCAAGTAAATGTGATGATGTGCAAACTGTGTGATTCAACAAAGATGCTTCTGGGGATATGTCCTAAAAGTCTTCACACCTATGTGTTAAGAGACAGATGTAACAATGTTAACTACTTGATGTTTGTTTAATTTTCTGAGACAAGTTCTTCTATACCCAGGCTGGCCTCAGACTTACTACATATCTGAAGATGACTTTGAACTCCCTATCCTCCTGACAATTACAGAACAAAATAACACACAGCAGTCAGAATGAATGAATTTCAATAACAATGAGGGGAAAAAAAGGAAGTGGCACAATAGTCTCAGTAGGATACCATCACTATGACATTTAAAACATGCAGAACAAGCCACCTCATTTTGTAGGGCACCTGTATGTACTACATAAAAAGACAAATAAAATTTAAAGACAATTCAAGATGACAGTGATCTACAGGGAGAGAAGAGAATTAGGAAGATTTCCACAGAAACATTTATCTATGTACTTAAGGGTTTATTTCCTTTTATTACATTTATTTATTTTTTAATATTTTGTTTATTTATGTATTTATGTATTTATTTATTTATTTATTTATTTATTTATTTAATGTGTATGAGTGTATTGCCTGCATGCATGTAAGTGCACCCATGTTGTGCAATGCACATGGAGGCCAGAAGAGAGTGTTTGATCCCCTGGAATTAGAGTTACAGATGGTTGTTAGCGGCCATGTGGGTGCTGGGAACTGAACTGGGGTCCTCTGCAAAAGCAGTCAGTGCTCTTAACCACTAGGCCATCTCTCCAGCCCCCACTTATTTACTTACTATTTATTTTGTGTGTGTATGTGGGGGGGGCATGTTTTTCTTAAAGATCAAAAGAACTTGGTAATGTGAGTGAAGGCATTAGATGTTCATGTTCAATTAATGAATTAATTAATCAATTAATTAGTTAATTAATTGATTGATTAATTTTTTGTTTTTTTGAAACATGGTCTCCTAGCTGACCTGGAACTCACTATGCAGACCAGACCGACCTCCATCTCACAGAGATCTACCTCCCTCTGCCTCCTGAGTGCTGGGATTAAAGGCATGTGCTATCATGCCTGGCTTGTCTATGTTATTTTTTAATAGAAATAAAAAGTTTTTAAATTATTTTTAAAAAAATTAAAAGAACTAAAGGGGCCATCAAGATGGCTCAGCAGGTAAAAGCATATGCTGCCAAGCTTGACAGCCTGAGTTTGATTCCCAGGACCCATGTGATAGAAGAAGACAACTGATTCCTGCAGGTTGTCCTCTGACCTCCACATGCACACCATAGCATGGACACACACACACACACACACACACACACACACACAATAAATAATAAAGTCTTAGAAATTCAAAAGAGAGGCTGGAGAGATGGCTCAGCAGTTAAGAGCACTGGCTGTTCTTGCAGAGGACCTGGGTTCAATTCCCAGCACCCACATGTTGGCTAACAACTGTCTATAACTCCAGTTCCAGAGGATCTGACACCCTCTTCTGACCTCCTCAGGAATTGCATGACACCAGAGCACATACCTACATGCAGACAATACACTCATACAAATAAAAAAATAATAATAATAATAAATATTTTTAGCCATGTGTGGTGGTGCACGCCTTTGGTTCCAGCATTTGGGAGAGAGAGGCAGGTGGTTCTCTGTGAGTTCAAAACCAGCCTGGTCTACATAGTGAGTTCCAGGCCAGCTGGGACTACAGGGAGGCCTTGTCTCAAAAAGACCAATAAATAAATTAATTAATTAAATTAAAAAAATTTAAAAGAAATATTTGTTTAAAATATGGAATATTGACTTACCTTGGACATATGTTTAAATATACTGAGTTTAAACATAAAATCTGTTTTTATGTTTTATATGCACCTCATACATACTTTGGAGTCCAGAATCGCTCCAACTTTCCCTTGGGCCATCCTTGCCTCCTGCTGCCTGCCATTGGCTGCCTCTCTCACTTCTGGGCTGCTGGGGTCTATTCTTTTAAGACCTTTGGCCTCTGTTGCCTGTGAGCTCAGAATCTAGCAAGTCCCTCCACCCCACAGGTGGGTACAACAAACAGCTCCTCATTGCCCTTTTGAGCCCCATCCTAGAGCTGGATTAGTTCTGGCCAACATCTGCATCTGGACACTGCCCTCCCCAGCTCTGACCAGGGTGGAGACCTGAGCCATGGGAAAATAGAAGTCAGTAGCCCAGGCACCACCTTGTCTACCTGGCCCTGCCAGCTCCTTGTGCCCACTTCCCAGGGCACCATGCATGCCCCCTGTGTTGAGTTGTGCAATCTCAGCCTTGCTATGGTAAACTTCAGCTAAAACCTAAGGGCACATAGGACATTACAAATTTTCATTTAAAAAATTTCATCTCAGCAAAGCATGGTGGCACACACCTTTGATCCCAGCACTAGGGAGGCAGAGGCAGGCAGATCTCTGTGAGTTTGAGGCCAGCCTGGTCTACATAGTGAGTTCCAAGCCAGCTGGGGCTACAGGGAGACCCTGTCTCATAGATAGATAGATTAGATAGATAGATAGATAGATAGATAGATAGATAGATAGATAGATAGATAGATAGATAGATAGATAGATAGATAGATAGTAGAACAAAAGAAAGAAGGAAAGAAAGGAAGGAAGGAAGGAAGAAGGAAAGAAAGAAAGAAAGAAAGAAAGAAAGAAAGAAAGAAAGAAAGAAAGGAAAAGAAATTTCATTTCAGATTATTTTTTCTAATTGGTGGGGATCAAACCCAGAGCCTTGTGCAATGAGGCAAATGTTCTACCACTGAGAGACTCAGTCCCGCACTTTTATAGTATCAAGAACTTGTGAACCACCAAATTCTGTCATTACTATCAGATCTGTATTCACTGACCTGAACAGATGTATAATGTGGCATACAATATTGATAAGTGGAAAAGTGGTTATAGAATTGTGGGAATGCAGTCCCATCTTTAAGCACACACACACACACTCACACACACATACACACATATGCATAGAAAAAGCTAAAAATGAATATCTGTGAGAGATGGAACTGGGAGTAATTTTTATAATTTAATATATTTGATAAATAGTCCACTATTTTTTAATTTGTTTTTTAAGAACTAGACTTAATAAAAAGATACACAGGTTTAAAAATTCACCAACTTCAAGCTGAATATGGTGGCTCATGCCTATAATCCCAGCACTGAGGAAGCTGAGGCAGGAGGATCAACCCAGTTCAAGATCAGACCAAGCTACATAGTGAGTTCCAGGTCATCCTGGGCTATATAGTGAGACCTTGTCTCACTCGAGTTTTGAGGTGGGTTTTATAGGGAGAGGGTTGTTGTCGTTGTTGTTTTGATTTGTTTTTTCTGGGTTGTTTTTTTCCTCTTTCCTTACCTTCTTTCCCTTAGAAGTTAGTTTTGTTTTTTAGGATTGTTTTTGAGACAGGATCTCTTGTAGCTTAGACTGACCTTGAACTTGCCATATAGTGATAGATAGCTGATCCTCCTGCCTCTACTTCCCCAGTGCTGGGATTATAAAATAAAATATGTGGTGTGCCACCATGCCCAGTTTATACAGTGCTAATGCTTGAACCCAGGGATTTGTGCATGCTGGGAAGGCATTTGACTGACTGAGTTACATCCCCAACCACAACCATCAGAGTTCTTCTGTTTCGGGAGAAAAGAACATTTGTATTTTTATGCACAAATTAATAAAATACTTGTTCCCATCAAGGACTAGAGTCTTAGATTAGCAAGGGAAAAGACAGCTTTGGAATTAGGAATTTTTGTGTGTGTGCATGTAATTTGAATTTTTTTATTGATTATGTTATTTGACAATTTCATACATGTATATAATATATTCTGATCTTCCCATCCCCAGTAACGTTGCTCTTCATATCAGTCCCTTTCCTAGGACCATGACTTTTGGTGTTGTTTGTGACCCATTTAGTTCAACAAGTGTCATCTGTGTGACCATTGGGTTAGAACTGCCCCCTGGAGGAGTCATCAGTGGGAACACAACTGAAGATAATGACTCCCTCTCCCAGAATCTATCAGTAGAAAAAAAAAATGAGGAAGGGTCTCACTATGTATCTCTAGCTAGCCTGGAATTCTCTATGTTGACCAGGTTGGCCTCAAACTCACAGAGATTCACCTGCCTCTACCTCCCAAGTTCTGGGATTAAAGGTGTGTGCCACCACCCTACCCAGCTCTAGCAAATTTTTAATACAGATCTGTCACTAGGGGTCTAAGCCTATCTCAGTTTTCTGTTCTTTAAAATGGAGATGGTGCCTCATTCCAACATTTTATTGTAATGATTAGATGAGTCTGAAATGCTGTTGAACACATATAAACACCCTGAGAACACCAGTTGCAGCCACTATTACAGGCATGTGGCATGTGACCTGGCACAGAGTCTCCAGAAATGTCTGCTAGACACCTGGACCAGAAGTCCATTTATTTGACAAGGAATGTTTCTGATATGGAAATCAGGCATAGAACATTCCACCAGGAGTGGTGGTACATAGCACCATCAGCACTTGAGAGGCTGAGACTGAGAGGACTGGCAGTTCAAGGCTAGCCTGAGCTAGACTGCCAAGACTCTTGTCTTAAAAAACAAAATCGGGGACTGGTGGAATGGCTTAGCAAATAAAGTCACCTGTTACCAAGTCTGACAAACAGAGTTCCATCCTTGGGACCCACATTGTGGAAGGAGAAAACCAACTCCTGAAAGTTCTTTTGATTTCACATGCATGTTGTAGCATGCACCGCCGCCCCAAAAATGTAATTTAAAAAATTTAAAAAACAAACAAAAGGTGCCATTAATGTGCTTTTTTTCAAAAAAAGTAAAATCAATATTACCAACTCTTCTTAGAGCAGTGGTGTGGAGGTCACATAGTTTCTTAAAACTTAGGTTAAAAACCACTGCCTTAATCATGATTGGGTGCCTTGCCTACTGTGAAGACATGGTGAGTGCCTATAGTAGGACTCATTCTAGAATCAGATGAAAGTACATTACAAATGGGGTTAATAGAGTGCTCCCATTACTGTCTATTGGACAATCGAGGCTCTCTTTTTCCACTGTCAATTAGTGCCCACTTACCCCAGGAGGGTGAAATTGCCAAAGTTATTTTGGCAATTTCTCTACCTTGTAAATATAAAATGTTGCTTTTTTTTCTGCAGGCTTACAGATGTCCATGACTTAGTCTATTTGAGCTGTTATAACAAATACCCTGGATAATTTATAAGCAACAGAAATTTATTTCTTGTAATTAAGAAGGCTGGGAAGTCTAAGGTCCAGGTAACAGCAGATTTGTTGTCTGGGACCCACATGGTAGAAGGAGAGAGCTGACTTCTGCAAATTGTACTCTGGTCTTCACATGTGCACTGTGGCACAAGTGCTCCCCACCACACACAATCAGGGGAAGGGGATGGGGCTAAATTGGTAGAATGTTTGCCTAGCATGCACAAAGCCCTGGGTTCAATCTCTAGCACCCCATAAAACTGGGTGTGATGACACATGCCTGTAATTCCAGCACTCAGAAGGAAGAGATAGGAAGCCACAGAAGTTCAGAGTCATTCTTGGCAAGTTTCAGGCCATCCTGGGCTACAATGAGACCTTGTCTCAAAAACAAACAAACAACCCCCCAGTTTTTTATGGTGATTTGGGCTTTAAGGAATGACAAAATCCTTTGTAGATGGGTACTTGGGGGTGTAGTGAAGGGTTCAGTATGAAAGAAGGGTTCAGATTATGCTCTCTAGCTAAAGCAAGTGACACAGAGCTATGAACAAACCCTGACACATACTCACTGAAGTCTCCGGCTAACCAGGAAGATAAAGAGCTGGATCTAAGAGAGAGGAAGTTAATGTGGGCTTACCCTCGTGCTGAACTCAGTGTCCTTGTCTTGGTTGGGTGAGCAGTCTCCTGTGTACATGTACTGCGAAGCACTTTGGTTTAGGGCAAGGAGTTAGGAGTTCATCATCATCACACAGATTAGGGGCAGGTGCAAGAAGAGAGGGTCCAAGTAAGGCACTAGCATTTACTGAACCCTGACTATATCAGGACATTTTATTCCTATTTTTCCATTGAATCCTTTATATTATTTTGTTTTTTAAAATATTTTATTTATTATTTTTATTTATGTGTATGAGTGTATTGCCTGCATGTAGGTAAGTGCACCTGTATTGTACAATGCCCACAGAGGACAGAAGAGGCTGTTGGAGCCCCTAGAACTGGAGCTAGGAACAGTTGTTAGCTGCCATGTGGGTGCTGGGATTGGAACCTGGGTCTTTTCTGCAAGAACAACCAGTATTATTAACCACTGAGCCATCTCTCCAGCCCCTATATTATTTTATTTTGTGGTACTAGGAATTAAATGCAGGTGTCAAGCATGCAAACCAAGCACCTTGCTACTGAGCTACATTCCCAATCCTTCTTTTACTCTTTGAGACAAAGTCTCACTAACCTACCCAAGTTGGTCCAAATAGGCCTTGAATTTACTATCCTCCTGCCTCTTGTCTCCTAGTTGCTGAATTACAGGCCTTCACCATCAGGCTCAGCCGATTCCATATTTTTTGAGGTAGTATTGCTGCTCAGCATTCAGAAAATTAGTGATTTGATGAAGGTCATGCAGTTATTAAGCACAAAACTAGAATTCAAAGTTGAAGACTGAGTTCCAAGCTGTCTGCTGTTGGGGACCCCTGCTGTTTTGGGTTGTAGTCTCTCCATGTCCGGATAGCCGCAAGCCGGCTCGGCGCAAATGCAGAGACTCCTCTTCTCAGCGGGGCGCCTTCTGCTCTCCTTCCTGACTCACCTTTTGAAGTGCCCGTCACAGATACATGACCTCTGGCAAAGAAACTGCCAGGTTTTTCCTGTGTGATAATCAGGCACTGTCTGACAGCCTGACAGAAGCCCACCACCACATGTAAATGGGGCATCCTACAAAACACCTATCAACTAAGGCTTTTGCTACTGCCTCCACACTATAAATATCCTGGTTTTCCCCTAATAAATCGGAGCTGTATCGCGGAGCTGTATCACTTGTCTGAAGCTGTATCACTGAATCCTGAGTCTCACTGCGCCCAGAACCAGCCTGTGATACAATCTCCCCGGAGGGGGCTGTCCCTTTGTAAACATTCACTCACGAAGATCCTGCTTTCACCGTTCCTGCACCTCCCCTCGTGATCCGGTGGCCGACAGATCGCATACACAGAGGGAGTGCCCGGCAGCTTAGAACAGAACTCGCCTGGCAGCTGACAGCAACCCCCAGACACGCCAGCGTCCGGTAGCCGTGGAGAGCCAGGGACCCGCTCCAGCAGCGCGCGAGAGACTGGCGCCATGCCAGCAGCTGGCGCTCCGAGATCCCCGCGCGCCCACAGCTGGCGCCCAATGTGAGAGCCTCCGAACTCCATGCCAGCCAGCAGCTGCCGCCCCCTGAAATGCAGAATTCGTGAGTATCTCTCCCACCAGGAGAGCAGCAGAAATCTCTTTTTTCCTTCGTCTCCCATCAGGAGACTAAAAGGCAGCTGTGCCTCCAAGCCACCCCACTCGTGGGGCCTGGCAAATCTCTCTTTCTTTCATCTCCTCCCATCAGGAGACTAAAAGGCAGCTGTGCCCCTAAGCCACCCCAGTTTTGGGGCCTGACAGTCTCTTCTATTTTCCTCCTTTTATTTCCAGTCTGAGTCTTCGCGTGAGAACGTTAAAGACAGAGAGGCAACTGAAGCTTTCTGGTCAGGGCTACTCCTTGATGTCAGCTGAAGGCCTCTCTGCCCCCTAACGGACTCCAACTGCCTGCACAGGTGTAGACAAAAGACCTTCTATCTATACATCTCTAATATAAAAACCTGGTGACTCAGCGGCCACTTAAGAGTCCTTAGGACGGCTGCCAGTGTCTTCTCTTAAACCTGCAGGAAGGCTTGTGTTGGGGGCTAAGCGAAATCCCCTGAGATTTTGATCTCAGGCACGTTTCCTTAGAAACCAGCACTTCACCCCACTTTTCTATCCTAACACTGCTAGAAAAATCCCAAAAGTTCTAAGGGATTTTCACATAAGCCTTAAAAGTCAGCTTCTAAAATAAACTTCCCTAATCGGTTTTGTTATCCTGCCCCCAGGGTACTCAAACCACAGCTAAAACCAGTTAGGTGAGAATTTAAATTAACTAGCCCCTGCGGAGCACTTGAAAGATCAAGGTGGCTTGTGCCGTATAAACAAACAGACAAAAGATTCAAAGAGGCCATTTTTTTTTCTGTAGTCTGCAGCTATGCTTGTGCCTGTCAGAGCATTCCAATCCCCTGGTGTCAGACTGCTGCAGGAACATTAAGCGCTAGACAACACTATTTTCCTTTTATAATGGGTAATTCAACATCATGCCAGAAAAAACTCCAAATTCGCTCCCTTAGAGCCTTACTTAAATCAAGAGGACTTAAGATCTCCCAAAAAGAAAACTCAAAATTTTGGAATGAAGTATATTAATTTGCACCCTGGATCCTGTCAGCAGACATTTCTGATCCAGAGGTCTGGACTAACATTGCATATCTGGCTCGTAAAAAAGAAATCCAGGAAAGGCATAATTTCCCCCTTTCCTTTCTCCCCATAATAGCAGCCATCCAACAATGCTTAAGAAACCCACCTAAGATTGAGGAAATCTTACAAGCACCAGAAAATAATAAAGGGGAGGGTTCAAACGATAAAAAAATCCCTAAAGATTTCCCAATAGCAGATTCAACAGCCCAAAAAAATAAAGAAAAAAAACCCTGCAGACTGCCCAGTAGCAGATTCAACAGCCCCCAAAATAAAATTTGACCAAGTCAGACAAAACCCGCCCATCAATAAAATTAACTCTTACCCCCCTCTTGCTGATTTAACACAGCCCAGATATTAACGCCCAGACTTCAAAAACTCCCAAAGATCCCTAGATAAATCCCCCTCCCCCTTCACCTCGGCTTCCACCACAGCCTGTAGCGCCACACCAGCCACACCCCTCAGCCATACAGCAGCTGTGTAATCTTAGGGATAATGGGAGTTGCCAGTCCCAAACTCTCCAGACACAATGGCCTCAGGACCCCAAAACCCCACCGGTAGAGGGTTTTCCTGTTAACTTACAAATAACAAGGCAACGCCCACTAGCTTGGTACCCGCTCCCAGCAGAATTAAAAGAATTATGCCAAGCTGTCCGTGAAGATGGAATTCATGCTCCATGGACAAAATCTATACTACAAACATTTAATATTAATCTGCTAACCCCCCAGGACTGGAGAGATATCTGTAGATCTACCCTCCCCAGTCCATTATTTGTACAATGGGAGGCTTTATTTAGAGATGAATGCCTAATGCAAGCTAAGAGAAATGAAACTCATAATCAGCAGCTGAGACCTCAACCAGGACAGGATCCACCAACTGGAATTGGAATTATGACCAGCTTTTTGGCCAGGGTAATTACTCCACAGGAATTCAGCAAGCTGAAATCCCTGCTGGATGTATAGAGCAGATTCGCTTATGTGCCCTGCAAGCTTGGGATCGCTAAACACCATTGTCCCACGTGCCTGGAGAAACTTCTGCATTAACCTTTTTGAAGCCTGGGACCGCCTAAACCCCTTGTCCACTGGGCCTGGAGAGACTTCTTCATTAACTTTCCTAAAACAGCCAACTGAGGCTCTCCCAGACTTTATACTAAGAGTGCAGGCCAGTTTAGATAGAAAAATAACAGATCCTGCAGCCAAAGCAATGCTTTTAAACAGCCT
>NW_008347536.1:13019811-13117518 GCF_000622305.1 Nannospalax galili
TAAAAAGACAGGCTCAAACAACATATTCTCCAATATTCAATTAACAGCCTTGTTTACCCTTAATGTACTTAATGTATATAGAGGGACTGATGCTCCCCCCATCACCCGACACTGGGCTCAGACACACCCAGTTCCACCCATCATGGTTAGATGGAGGGACCCCTTTGATGGACTCTGGAAAGGACCAGATCCATTGCTAACCACAGGGAGAGGATTTGCTTGTGTTTTCCCACAGGATCAACCAAAGGAAAAAAAAGAGGCGGAGATGACACCCCAAAGCCCCCCTAGAGCCTCCTTCTCTGTCATCCTCATGGCTGTCTTTACCCTGCTTAACATCAACGCTTCAGCCAGCCCCCACTCTCCATAATACCATGTTCTAGAGATTTTATGTCAGAAAAATATTTCAAGAAAAAAATCAGATCCATGGGACAATCGCTAGAGTGTTAGAGTAATAACAAAATTCTACCCAGGTGCATTCTCTAGGTACCCTACAGCTAACTTTCATGTCTCTCAACAGCTTGCACCTGCAGCCAAGTCTGTGCTAAACAGAGATCCAAATAAGATCGACTATGTCCTGGAACAAGCCCTCCATGATGAACTGTAAGCTGTAAGGTACAATAAACCCTTTCCTCCCCCAACTTATTTGTGGTTACTATTTAATCAAAGCAATATAAAGTAACTAGGACACTGTCTCATTAGATAATGTGAAAAGCAGTGAGGATGATTACAGACATCAACCTCAGTCCTCCACATGCATGTACACACACACACACACACACACACACAAATATGCATACTCACACATGCACATTATGTACACATGAGAAATAGAAAATAAATGAAGTAATACAGAAAAGCAAAGAGAGAGATTTATTCAATGTGGTCACAGTGGGAAGAGGAACAGATAAAGGGGTTCATTGACCCCCAAGTATATCTTTGTGGTATTGATACGAGCTTTGGGCTTAAATAGAGAGAGAGAATTGGGGTAAGGGGTTAAAAGCATGCATAATTAAGTATTCCTGGTCTTGCTGGGGTCCCTTTGTATCCTTGTCACAGCTCTGGTCCAGCAAGGTGGTCTGAAGAAATCTTTAGTGCTCCAGGGGACAAAGTGGTTCTCGGTAAATGATTACTCCCACTCCTTGGTGCAGCCTGGCCATCCTGGATAACAGTCCTCAAGATGCAGGGAGGGGTCCTGTGTTCTGAGGTACCCTTCCTGGAATTCAGGGTGAGCATGGGTTTAGGACAAGGGTCTATCTCTGTGCCTTTAGCCTTGAAGGGGCATGAGATGGGTTAGGTAGACAGACATTCCTTTAGTAAAGACATGCTGACCTGCAGGGGTAAGTAGGTGACCCAAAGTAAAAGGTAAAGACAGGAAACGAAGGCAGAGAAGCCAGGCTTTTATACTACATGTCATTACCTTGTTGACACAAGTAAGAAATCATGCTTTTTAGCAAAAGTAGCTTCTAAGGGCCTATTTCATGCATAGTAAGATGGTTGGTAAAAAATGAAGAGCGCTGCTTGACAGATTCCTCCCCACACCGTGAAAGAAGGTAAAAGTATGTTTTTGTGTCCTATAGAGGAGAAAACCTGAGCATAAACCCAGTGAAAGCTGGAGAATAGCTCATCAGGGCTCTGCCCCTGTTGGGGACCCCTGCTGTTTTGGGTTGTAGTCTCTCCATGTCCGGATAGCCGCAAGCCAGCTCAGCACAAATGGAAGGACTCCCTTTCTCAGCGGGGCGCCTTCCTACTCTCTTCCTGATTCACTTTTTGAAGTGCCCGTCACAGATACATGTCCTCCGGCACAAAAACTGCCAGGTTTTTCCTGTGTGATAATCAGGCACTGTCTGACAGCCTGACAAAAGCCCACCACCACATGTAAATGGGGCATCCTACAAAGCACCTATCAACTAAGGCTTTTGCTACTATCTCCACACTATAAATATCCTGGTTTCCCCCAATAAATCGGAGCTGTATCACTTGTCTGAAGCTGTATCACTGAATCCTGAGTCTCACTGCGCCCGGAACCAGCCTGTGATACAATCTCCCCGGAGGGGGCTGTCCCTTCGTAAACATTCACTCGCGAAGATCCTGCTTTCGCCGTTCCTGCACCTCCCCTCATGATCCGGTGGCCGACGGATCGCGTACACAGAGGGAGTGCCCAGCATGGAACGGAACTCGCCCGGCAGCTGACAGCGACCCCCAGAGGCGCCAGCGTCTGGTAGCCGCGGAGAGCCAGGGACCCGCTCCAGCAGCGTGTGAGAGACTGGCGCCACGCCAGCAGCTGGCGCTCCGAGATCCCCATGCGCCCACAGTCTGCCAAACACATTACCTTGAATAGGCTTCATGGAAGAAGTAGCTTACCATAGTAGAAAGCAAGGACTCTTAAATTAGAAAAGTTAGATTCACTTCTTTCAGAATGAATCACTTATCTGTGGACCTTGTTTTATTTGTTTGTTTGGTTGTTTCTGTAAAGTAAGGACCCTGACACTGATAGCATTTGGTAGCTCAACAGATGACACAGATCTGAAAGTACTGCTTAAACTTCAAAGAGCTATGTAAAATGTGATGCAAAGTTGAGGAAGCTAAGGAAACTGGGCCCAGCATGGAACCAGATGCTGGAACTTGGAGAGATAGAACAGGGTGTGCTTTGCCTCACCCAGATCAGGAATCCTTAGCACAGTATTTTAAAGCAATCATTACACTAGAATTAATCCAGGCATTGCATGGGAAGTGGTTTGGATGAGAATCAATCTTTTCATTAAATACATGTCACTCATTTTGTGCAAAGCCTGAGCTGGGTCCATGGAAATGAAGACAAATGAAGCAGGTCATTTATCACCTGAGACAGAGGGTGCTGGTGTCTCTGGAGAGGTGTTCTGGAATCCCTGAAGCTGAAAGAGCTAGACCCCAGATCAAAGGGCTCCCACCAGAGAGGCAGACAACTGCCAAGGACAGAGTAACCTGAGTCATTTCAGAGGTAGACAAAGCTGTGGGTGACCAGAGGGGAGTGGACGACTGAATCATCAGGTGGAGGTCAAGGGCCATGGCTTTTCTCTGGCTCAGCACGTGGCCAGCATCAGTTGGAAACCAGCACTTGGAGGGGTTCAGAGATCCAGAGGATGGAACAGGGAGGAGTGAGGTTAGGGGAGCAGGCCTGGTGGGATGCTCTGAAGACCAATTGTGGGGATAGGAGTTGTGAAGAGAAGGGTTCTTTGCATAGGGGCCAAGCCAGCGTGCAGGTTTCCTTCTAACAAACTGCTTTAGAGCCTGGGGAGATTCAATGAAGAGAAGTCTTGCACTTCTTATGGGACTCACTGTCTTCAGTCTTCTGCTCAATTTTCTTTATCTGAACCTCAAATTACTTCATATGAAAAGTGAAACTGATTATACATACTTCATACAGTCATTTAACGAATGACTTAGTACATGTACCCTACAAGACATAATAACAATGTTCCTAGACCTGCTGTTTCTAATGCAGAGTCCCTCAACTCAATGAATACAGAATATATAAATTATCATGCATTCATGAAACTGAATACATGAAGCAAATAAATGAATTGGAATTCTACACATCAACAAAAATAAATCTTAGGAACATAATGCTGAATGACAAAAGTCATAGAAAGATACATGGACTCTAATTCCTTTTATCTGAAGCTAAAAAAACATGCAAAACTAAAGATGTACCCTTTGAGGATGCAAATCTATTGTCAGACTCTGAAAAAGAGCAGTCCGGACACTCAGAAGTCTTGCTGTCTCTGGAGTGAGAAGGAAGGTGATGAGAAGAGATCAGGGAGGGCTCTGAGGAGGCTTAAGAGGTAATGGTAATGCTCATTTATGTGGTTGTTTTGAGGCAGGGTCTTACCACATAGCCCAGGATGGCCTCCAACTCCCTATGTGATTCAGACTGGCTTAGAGCTCACCATCCTCCTGTCCCAGCCTCTAAAATGCGGGAATTAGAGGTGTATCCTACTGCACTCGGCTGGTAATGTTCATTTGTAAAAATTGAATTTAGGGGCCGGTGAGATGGCTTCCTAGTAGAGTGCTTGCTGTCAAGCATGGGTACCTCAGTTTGGATTCCTAACACCCATATAAAAAGATAGATGAGGTAGCAACCACTTGTAATCCCAGGGGTGGAAGGTGGAGGTGACAAATCCCTGGAGCTCACTGGTCGGCCAGCTTAGTGAATCAGTGAGCTCTGGGTTCAATGAAAGACCCTTTCTCAAAAAAAGGTGGGTGGGACTAGAGAGATGGCTCAAGATTAAGAGCATTTACTGCTCTATCAGACCAGAGTTCAGATCCTAACACCTAGTCAGGTGACTCACAGACACTTGTAACTCTACCTCCAAAGAATTTGATGCCCCCTCCAGACCTCTGTGGGCATCTGTGTGTATACACGCACGCACACATACAGACACACACACACACACACACACACACACACACACACCAAATTTAGGTGCATAAAATGTGTTCCATCATAGTCTATGTCTCACAGATATTTTCAGAATTTTTTACTTGTATTAAGACAAACAAAAATCATATCCCACTTTCAAGCTTATCATTTGGTCCTTGGGGTCCATGTGGCTCAACATGGGAACTAATAGGTGTCATTTATCCTCAGGGCTGTGTCATGATGTCCATTTGAAAGGAATGCACACTGTTCAGATCATCTTAAAACCTCTTAAATCCAGACCTCTTAAAAACTTCAAAAAATAAAAAAATAAAAAACTTCAAAAAAGAAAAAGGCAGACTCACATTTTCTAGAAGGTAGTTGGTAAAGAACTGATAGTGGATAATTCATTTGAATTTGACAAAACAGAAATAAACTTGTTAAATGCTAGGAAGAACAATTATTGCTAGGAACCAAATTATTGATGTAATGAAGCGATCCAAAGAAACCAAACAGAAATACCATGTCGTTTATGAATAGCAGAATGAGGAAAAAGATCTGCTGATAGTGAGGATTATCTTAAAAGGGACTCACCTGGTTCTTCTTATCGGCAAAGGAAAGCTGCTAAAGGAAAAAACATTGTAGTTATAACATGACTGGACATAGAGGATGTCTCTAAAATCTCACTATGAGCAGGCATAGTACCATACACCTTTAATCCCAGCACTCTGAGGCAGAGGCAAGTGGGTCTCTGCGAGATTGAGGCCAACCTAGTCTATATATCAAGTTCCAGGTCAGTTTGGGCTATAGGGAAACCCTGTCTACAAAAAAAAAAAAATTCCTCCATGTGGCCTGGGAAGATGGCTCAGTGGGTAAAGCATTTGCCACATAAGAATGAGGTTGGGAGTGGTAGCAGATGCCTTTAACCCCAGCCTAGGGAGGCAGAGGCAGGTGAATCTCTGTGAGTTCAAAGCCAGCCTGGTGTACATAGTAAGTCCCAGGCCAGCTCCACTGCAGGGAGACCCTATCTCAAAAAGACAAAAAAAAAAAAAAAGAATGAGTTCAATCCCTGAGAATCCACATGAAAAAGCCAGGTGTGGCAACACATGCTTGCGTGTTTGTAATCCCAATGCTGGGGAGGCAAAGGCAGGAGGATTCCTAGGGCACATTGGCCAGCAAGTCTAGCTGAATCAGCAAGCTCCAGGTTCAGCAAGAGACCTTGTGTCAAAAAATAATGATGGAGAATGATTGAAGAAGACACTCACATTGACCTCTAGCCTCTGAATGAACATGTATACACATGTGCATATACACACGTTCATATGCACATGAACATGTGCACACACACACATACACACACAAATCCCGACTGTGGATATTGGTTGCACATCAGTGTTTATTCTTCACTAGTAGACATGATCAGTAAGTGATAGAAATTCAGGAAGTACAGAAGAACGTTGTGGATGTAAAATGACCATGCCATTTGTACAATGGCACTTAGCAGATTCATGTAGTTACTAATTGAGTGTATACTAATTTAGACTTATTTCATCTTTCTGTTGATTTGAACATTTTACCCTGATCTTCTTTAATACTGGTAATTTTTGGTGTTAAAACCTTTTTTTTTATAATGCAAGCATTTTTTCTTGGTATTTGCCTGGTATGTTTCTCTCCTCCAACTATCACCTTTATTTATTTATTTTTTGTATTCTTATATCTTAGATTTACATGTAGCAAATAGCTGGCCTTTAAAAACCCACTTAAAATCCAGGCATGGTGGTTCACACCTTTAATCTTAGCAGAGGCAGAGGCAGGAGAATCACTGCAAATTTAAGGTCAACCTGGTCTACATACTGGGTTCCAAATCAGCTGGGGCTACAAAGTGAGATTGTGTCCCAAAACAAGCAAGTAAGCAAGAAAACAAGCAAACAAAACCCCACTTGAGGCACTCTGGAGGCTGAAGCAGGAAGATCACAAGTTTAAGGCTAGTCTGGATTACAAAAATCAAAACCACACTCAAAGGACTGGGGATGTAGCTCAATGTAGCATATATGAGGCCCTGATCCAAAAAAAAAAAAACCAACTGTTTGAGGCAAATGGTATTTTCCAAAGATGGCTATACCAACCTATATTGGTCCCTATGTGATGTTGGCACACCACCACTGACAAATCAAGCCTGTGTTCACTGCCTTTTAACTATGAAAGTGAGTCTGTGTGACCTAGGAGGCCGAGTCTCAAAGGGCAGTATGTGATTAGGACACTTTAGAGATGGTCCACACTTCAAAGGATGCTCTGTTGTTTTCATGAGGGACATTAAATGGGCGAACTACCACCCAACTACAAAGTGAGAGGGGAATGAGGGACAGAGGGAGGAGGGGCAGAGAGAAGATGAGAGAAAAAAAATCTATCTGTAAGGATATGAACATTGAAGGATATATTCACAAACATCTTGTTTATGAATATTTTTAGAAGAATGAAACATTCTTCATTGAAATATATTCAGGAATATACTTAAGAAAACCAGGCATGGTGGCACAAACCTGCATCAGGGGCTTGACTGTGAGGTCAAGACCAGCCTGTGCTTGCTGTATACTGAGACTGTACCTCAAAAAAGGGAAAAGAATAGATATGGAGGGTGTTCCTTTAAAATTGTACTATCTGGTCTGAAGAGATGGCTCAGTCAGTAAAGTGCTTGCTGCACAAGCATGAGGACCTGGGCTCAGCCCTCCAGAATCCATGTGAAAAATCCAGGTGTGATGGCACACACTTGCAAGATATTATTTACATTTTTCTAATGTAAATAATATCAAATATGGAGCTCGCCAATTCAGCCAGACTGGCTAGCCAGCAAGTCCCAGGCATCCTCCTGCTGGGATTACATTAGAAAAATGTGCTCTAGAATATTAGGGTTTTTTTTGAATATATTCTTTTTCTCTTCCTCTGTTTCTCTGTACCTTGCCATACTCCCCTGTGTCCCTCACTTTTCTCCCTTCTGGCATCCTGTGTCTCCTCTTGGGTCTGGGGACTCCCTCTGTTCCCTAAGGGAGTCATTGTCTGCTGGTATTGACCCCCCTTTCAGCCCTCCTCTAGGGTAGAGGATCCTTCCAGCCACAGCAGTTCAGAACCAAGAGCAAAGAAGACAAAGTGACAGGTCTCAAACTGCAAAATGCTGACTCAAAGACAAAAGATCAGTCAACTAAAAGCAAATAGAAATCTTAGGAATGATTCAAGCTATCCTGCCTGTTCTAGGGTTTGGTTTGTTTTTTGTGATAAACACCATAATCAAAAACAACTTGGAGAGAAAAGGGCTTATTTCAGCCCATATTTCCAGGTCACAGTCTGTCACTGAGGGAGGGTGGGGTAGGAACTCAAGAAGGAATTGGGAGGAATGCTGCTTTCTAGCTCACTCACAGGTTCATGTTCAGCTAGCTAGCTCTTGTACATAGCCTAGGACCTCCTGCCTATGGATGGTGCCACCCACAGTGGGCCGAGCCCTCTCACATCAGTCATTAATCAAGAAGTCTCTCACAGACATGGCCACAGGCCAATCTGATCTGGGAAATTCCTCAATTGAGACTTCCTCAGATGACTCTAGGCTGTGTCAAGTTGACAGCTAAAGCTTACTAGGACATTCCACTCTTTGTCAACCTGACACACAGATACATCACTTTAAGCCATAACCTTTCTTTTTTGTCCTCAAGATCTTATGCTGATTTCATAATAAAAGCACAGTACAAATTTTAAAGTACTACAGTCTAAAAAAATTCTAACACTTTATAAAAGTTCAATATCTCTTTAAAGGTTTGAAGTCTTGGGGCTGGAGAAATGGCTCAGCAGTTAAGAGAACTGGATGCTCTTGCAGAGGACCCAGGTTCAGTTCCCAGCACCCACAGCCAGTTAACAATCATCCATAACTCCAATTCCAGGGGATCTGACACCTTCTTCTGACCTCCGTGGGCACGGCACTACATGGGTGCACTTATATACATGCAAGGACTACACTCATACACATAAAATAAACTAATAAAAATATTTTTAAAAAAGCTTAGTCTTTCAACTGTAGGGCTAGATAGATGGGTCAGTGGTTAAAAGCACTCACTGTTCTTTCAGAGGACCTGGGTTTGGTTCCCTGCACCCACATGGTGGCTAACAACCATTTGTAACTTCAGTCCCAGAGGCTCTAACACCCTATTCTGGCCTTTGTGGATATTGCATGTATGGGTACACTTACATACATGCAGGCAAAACATTCATGCACATAAAATATAAATAAATTAAATAAATAAATAAATAAATAAATAAAGTCTTTCAAATGTGGGCTTTTTTTTTTAACTGTGGGCTTTTATAAAGCATAAAACAAGTTACGTACTTTATCATTTTAAAAGGGAAGAACCAGAGCACAAAAACAATTACACTTAAGTAAAACTAAAACTCAGTAGTGTAAATACAAATTCCATAGCTCAGTGTCTGACATGTGGGATTCACTTATGATCTTCTGGACTCCAAAGGGCTTGGGCAGCTCCACCTCTCCAGCTCTGCTAACTAGGATATCATCAATGAAAATCTACAAATTCTGAACAACAGGACTACATGTGGAGAAGTGCTCTTTGGAACTTAGCCCTGAGGTAGTTTACTCAGGGAAGTGTTTTTAAACACAGTGACCTGCTTCCCTCAACAAAGCCCTTCTTCAGGGTAAGACTCAGCTCTGGTTTATCTCTGTCCTCAGTGCCAAGCACAAAGCTGGCAGGGAAAGAGTTGTTAGGGAACAGTAGGCACATCGAGGGGTTGAACAAGAAGCCAGGGACAAGATTTATTTCCTGCAATCTGTTGGTTAAAACAACAACAACAAAAAAAAAAACCACATTTTACAGTGTGCTGGGCTCTCAGCAGTGTGAATAACCCATTCAGTGACCCTGTCTTTGGGGATCCGAGGATTGTTCTGAGGACTTTGCCACCAAGAGCAACTCAGTGAAAACAGGGACCTCAGACAGTTGAAACTGGGGCATCTTTTATTGGTCAGCAGGATCCTGGGCTAAAATAAGATGCAAGATACTGTCCATGCAAAAGCACAACTCCCACTTCAAAGGGGATAAGAGATTGTTTATTCTGGAGCCAAATATGAGTGACCATGGCCTGGAAACACAGATTCAGGTTACCCCAAATTCCATGTTCCAATGTGGTAACAGTTTAATTTATTTATTTTAATTTTATGTGTATGAGTGTTTTGCTTGCATGTATGTTAGTGCACTCATGTCATGCAATGCCCACAGAGGCTAGAAAAGGGCATCATATCCCCTGGAACTGGCATTATGGATGGTTGTTAGTTGCTGTGTGTGCTGGGAACTGAACCCAGGTCCTCTGAAAGAGCAGTTAGTCATCTTAACCACGGAGATATCTCTTCAGTGCCCCAATTTTCTTTTTAAATGTTTACAGTTGTTTTTACATAGGCTTGGCAAAGATTTGGACCTTGACAAACTTATTTGTTGATTTTAAAGAGGCAGTAGTGGCCTTAAAATGCTTATATTTATGTGTATACAACATATATACAAAATATTTCTAAAAGCACAGAGATAAGTTATCTTCTTAATATTTGGAATAAAGAGTTTAGCATCCCAGGAGAGCAGCTATTCATAGGAAAAATTGCACCCCGGAACAGGAGTAATCATTTCTTAAAATTATAATCCTTATAATTATATCCTCAAGCAATAGGAACCATGTTGTAGAACCAGAATTAAGACATTACTGTTTGTTGAGATATTTCCTGTAATCCTCATTGTGAAAAGAAAACAACACAAAGATTTTAAGCAAAAATATATACTCATTTTTTTACTTGTAATCTAACCCTTATAAAAATCTTACATTTAAAAGCTGGGCGTGGTGGCGCATACCTTTAATCCCAGCACTCAGGAGGCAGAGGCAGGCCTTGTGAGGGGGGGGTCTCCTTGTAGCCCCAGTTGGCCTGCGATCTGCCTGCCTCTGCCTCCAGAGTGGTGGGATTAAAAGCATGTGCCACCACACCTGGCTTAATAGGTTTTAAAATGTTCAGCGTACCCAACTTTATAAGGCAGTATATATTTATCAGGCCTTTTTTTGAAAAAGATTTTTAAATCTATTTTTATGTGTATTAGTGTTTTGCCTGCATGTATGTAAGTGCACCCATGTCATGCAATTCCTGCAGAAGTCAGAAGAAGGCAGCAGATCCCCAAGGAACTGGACTTACTAATGGTTGTTAGCTGCCATGTGGGTGCTGGGAATCAAACCCAGGTCCTCTACAAGAGCAGCCAGTCCTCTTAACTGCTAAGCCACCTCTCTAGCCCCTTATCAGGCCTTTGAAACACATTAGCAAAATACTCATATTTATAAATCTGCGCAGTGTATTTTAATTGGGCATGCCAAAAATTAAAATAATAATTTTAGCACATAATAAAAAATAATGAAGAAAGAATAATACCTGAAGTGGCCACAGATTGTTAAAAATTGTTTTGACACAAACAACCCATGAAAAAAATGATCATAGACTCACAAGACACAGTTACATGAAATCTAGGTGCTCCCAGAGGCACAGGCACTGGAGGGTGCTACTTTTTGGGAAGGAGTTATCTCATTGTGTCTCAGACTGCTCTCTTGAAGGCAGGAGACTGGCTTAGGCTACCTGGAGGATCTGCTCTTATAATACACCCAGAAAAAGCCATGTACTGTTGCATCTGACCCAGGTACAAGAGCATGGATGGGTCTAGGGGATTTTTAAGTGGGTCCCTGGTCAGAAAAACAGAAGCAGAAAAACAGAAGCAAAGGAACTCAGAGTAGCATGCAAACCATGCTTAGCAAGGGAGGTCATGCAAGCAACAGATGGGAAACTGACCAACAGTGCTTCAAGGGGGATTTCAGCCAGAGCACCCAGAAACTTCAGCAATGACTAGATTATAGCTGCCATTGGTCATCCTTAGGAGCCTGAGGAAGTCTCCCAAGTTTTAGGAACTACCCAAGCCAAACCAGGATTCTGTGACTTCAGTGGCTGAAAGGAATTTTAGGGTTCACTAGCATAATAAAGACTTTTTTTTTGGTCTTTTTTGAGACAGGGTCTCCCTGTAGCCCCAGCTATCCTGGAACTCCCTATGTAGACCAGGCTGGCCTTGAACTCACAGAGATACACTTGCCTCTGCCTCCCAAGTGCTGGGATTAAAGGCATGCACCACCATGCCTGGCTATGTAGACTTCCGCATGAGCATTAAAAGCAAGAGTTGCTTAAAGTGGGGGAAATGTGAGATACAGCCAAGTGAGTAGAGCTTCCCAAAGGAAAGCAGCCTTTACAAATAGGAATTTTTTTTTTTTTTTGGTCTTTTTGAGACAGGGTCTCCTTGTAGCCCCAGCTGTCCTGGAACTCACTATGTAGACCAGGCTGGCCTCGAACTCACAACGATCCACCTGCCTCTGCCTCCCAAGTGCTGGGATTAAAGGCGTGGGCCACCACGCCCAGCAATGGAACCTCTACTTTCTTTTTTTTTCTTTTTTAAATAGCTTTTGTTAGGGTTCTGACCTACAGTAACTCTCCCCACTGCAGCAGGGCCTCAGGGTTCTGCAGGGCCCCCTGAGAATGCAGGAACTGAGTTAATGAGCACCCTGATCTTGGAAGGCAAGATAAACAGACTCCACCTTTTGACCAGAGACCTGGATGGATTACTGCAAGGAGTCGCTTCAACACAGCATGCTTCCTCTTTGATGATCTTAAAGGATAAATAGACTCTTTACACCTTTGACCCGATCCTGGCTGGTGGAAGAGGACTGGAAGCAGGTGGTTTGACAGAGGCTACTCTCTCTTGATAAACCCTGGGCTGGCTAGCTCTCTCTCCCTCCTAACCTTTTTTTATTTTTAATTTTTACTTTTTTTATAATTTTTTATTTATTAGCATGTAGGTAAGTGCACCTGTGTCATGCAATGCCCATGGAGGTCAGAAGAGGCTATCAGATCCCCTGACACTGGAGTTACGGACAGTTGTTTGCTGCCATGTGGGTTCTGGGATTCGAACCCGGGTCTTCTGCAAGAACCAGTGTTCTTAACCACTGAACCATCTCTCCAGTACCCTGCCTAACCTTTTTAAAAAAATATTTTCCTGCCTTCTGCATCCCCTGAAGCCCTGTATAAAAAGACCCCCAGCCAACAACCTGTAGAGGGACAGCTTCTCCCTGAAGGGAACTGTCCTGTGTGCTTTTTCCTCTACTAATAAACTCTATCCTGGTTTTACCTATCAGTTTTTATCTGAAAATGGGCCATAATCTATTTGCATATAGAACTTTGCTGTTAGGAGTTAGAGAATGAAGGGCAAGGTCAGAGAAAATGAGATAGGAAAACTAGTCTTGGAATTTATCTTTAGTTCTGGTATAATTTATGAAAAGTTTTTAATTTCTTAACTTTAATATCTCCCTTTAATTCATATGTAGTTTTTTAGAACTCTTATTATTGTAAATTACCAATTTTATAATTTCTTTTTCAGATCATTTTACATTTCAGTTGAAGCAGATTGCCCATTTGTGCTGTTTTTGAATTCTATTGCCTAGAACATTTAGCTAAGTGCCAAAATAAGCCAATTTAGACTAGTAAGTGTTCCCCATTGAGGGGAACTTACCAGTTAGTCTTTTACTTTACTTTTTTTGTTGTTACACTTGTTAAGTTGAAGGAATATACCAATCAAATCTACAATCAGCTGGAATATGAAATATCTGGTTTTCTTGAAACATTTCTCCATTCCTTAGATTAAATATGGGAGAAGTATCCAGCAAAAAAGAAAAAAAATACTGCTAGCAAGTTTTAACAAACATGAATCAAACTTGCCTTCAGAGATCTGAAAGCAGCCAAAAAAAAAAAAAACTGTTGGAAACCAAAATACTTTCAAAGTGAACTAACAAAATAGATACCTTAAAATAAACACTCAGAATAAACAAATGGATCATTGATCAAATGAAGGGAGGTCCAAAAGAACTCCAGAAAAATTTCACCACAATCTACCTGAGGAGACAATGCCAGATGGCTGGATTCATACCAGTACATCCTTCCATCCAGGTGATTCCTCTAATGAAAAGTGAATCACTCAAGGGCTGGATTGATGGCTCAGTGGCTAAGAGCACTGGCTGCTCTTGCAGAGGACTTGGGTTCAATTCCCAGCATCCACATGACAGCTAACAACCATCCATAACTCCAGTTCCAGGAAGAATCCAATGCCTTCTGACTCTGTGGGCATTTCACAACATGGGTGCACTTATACACATGCAGGCAATATGTTCATGTACATAAAATTAAGACAATAAATAAAATTTTTTTTTAAAAAAAAGAAAAGTGAATCACTCTTAGTGTCCCACATTGTGGCACCAGAAACTGTTGACACAAAATCACAATTCTTATTTCAAAGAGGATAAGAGATAGTTTATTCTGGAGCCAAATATGAGTGACCATGGCCTGGAAACACAGATTCAGGTTACTCCAAATTCTGCATTCCATTGTGGTAACAATTTAATGAAGTTTTTATAGTAACAGAACAAAAGAAAAGTCATAAGTCAAGACACTTAAAAAACACTGGTGGAAACATTAAGTAGGCAGATATAGAAAATGAGAAATCTCAACTATAGGCCTCAGATGCTATCTAATCACACTCAACTTTTTGGTTGGTGGAAGCTGGTGTTTTGCTAAGTTAATACAGTCCAAGTATTAGCTATTTAGGGGGCTAAAGATGGTCCAAGATAAATGATAATTAGGCTCTGGACCTGCAGCATTTCTCAACTCTCCACAACCACCCGGAAGTTCTAATCAGCTGATCAGCCTTTATAGAATGTTCAGTTTCAAGATGCAGATTTTGTGGAACTTTTGTTTCTCAGTACCTAAGTCAGCCTGAAGTGGAACCTCCACAACTGTCTGCTTTTGTCCTCACCTGGACCTTCTCCCTTTCTCTTCCCTGCTCACAGTGAAGTTCACTGAGGGGTGTCTGTGTGAGCACTCAGGAGATCCAGAAAGCCTTTGACCTTGGGCTAGGAAACAAGGCAGGAACCTAAGTGTTCGGTGCTGTCTGAGACAGGCTCTGGCCGGGGACACATTTGTGAGACTATACTTAACATCAGTGTCCCTTTTATCAGCCACCTCCTCGTCCCAGAGGTAACTGAGTAGGCGCATCATTTGGGAAAGAGAGAAGAAGGGAAGAGAAATTGCTAAGATTCAGAGGTCAGAAACAGTACAAGACAAACAGACAGGGGTGGCACACACCTGTAATTCCAGCACTCACGCTGAAGCATGGCTACAAATGTGAGACCAGCGTGGGCCTATATAAGAAGACTGTCTTGCCCAGGCATAGTGGTGCACACCTTTAATCCCAGCACTTGGGAGGCAGAGGCAGGTAGCTCTGTGAGCTCAAGGCCAGCCTGGTCTACATAGCGAATTCCAGGACACCTGGGGCTACAGGGAGACCCTGTCTCAAAAAGCACCCCCCACACACAAAAGAAGATCCTGTCTCAAGTTCCCTTAAAAGAAAGAGCATAGGATTACCTAGCATTACAATTAGCTCAGGAGGTGGGTGAGTAGGTAGCTGAGAGTGGAAGGGCAAGATTAGGCCCAAGAGGAAGGTGACTGAGGCTTTGTCTATGGCAATGGAAACCCCATGCAAGGCTCTGGGGTGGAGCTGAGACAGGAGAGGAATTTGGTAGGAAGCTGTTGTCACAACCCAAGTACAAGATGATGTGGGGATGACATTCTTCAGCAGCAGAATGGGGAGGAGACTCATTCAAGACATCTTTACAAATGACAAGAGACAAGATAGGTGCCTGTCTACTAAATGTGTATTATATTTGAATATGTTTGGGGGAAAACACACAGGAATGTGAGAGAGGAATGGAATGGAGATGCAGGCCTAGGGAAGTGAGACCAGGCCTCACTGTCATGTGCTCACGGGGTGCCCACTTGGCTCCTGCATGTAGATTAAAACAACACAAGGCCTGAGGGGGCTGAGTGTGAGGAACACTGTTGTGAAGTGCTGTGGGAACTCAGGGGAGCATGGCCTTGGAGTCTGGGCTGTGTGATGCTAAGAAGGCTGCCCTGGCAGGGAAACACTATGAGCAAAGGCACAGAGCATCCAAGCCTAAAGAGCTGCTGTTTGGGAGTGTAGGGCAAAGAGTCAGAAGGGGACTCGGAGAGGACATGACCAGGAAAGCCAGGGGTGGGCGTGGGGAACCAGCCTGAGGAGCAGAAGTGGGAGGGCTAGCCTCAGAGGAGCACAAAAGCATCTGAGCTAGGCAGGGGCATAATCTGAGCTGCGTTTTATCACAACAAATCTCCTACCATGTTTGCAATAACCAGAGAGGACAAACCCTTCCCACGTGGAGACACTGGTAGGTGGCTATTGGCATTGCTGCTGAGAAAGATGATTATGTTCTCAATGAGTTGTCTGGCAGAAAGAATGCAGCCGAGTGGGTAGCTATGCAAAATATGGCAAAGCTGGCCTTGAGTGCAACTTAAGCTTGTTTGTTCACTGGTGTCCAGGGTGTGGGCAGATGGAGGCACAGTTAAGGATCCTGAGCTGGCAAGTTTATAGGGCACTGGGGAGAAGAGAGAAAGGAAGCAACATTAGTTGTCTTTGAATAAGTCCTGAGCCCTGTGCCAGACATTGACATGCAATATGGGTGGTCTCCTTCATTATCCAGCACTCACATGCAGTCAAACAAGTAGGATCATCTTCATCTTCAAATGGGGAAACAAGCTCTCATGAGCCAAGCATACTGGATAATCAGGAAAATTCTCCAAAGACAGCATTTTATCTCTTATGCCAGGTGTCTCCATGGAAGGCAGCCAAATCTTTCTCAAATTCCTTTCTCTTATTACATATGTAGTTGTCAGTAATGACACCAATGGATAATAATTCATAGGCCTTAGGAATTGTTTCAGGCACTTTGTGCATACTTTATGTACACTAATTTAACATCTACGATAAACCTGACTTAGATACTATTATTATCCTCATTATAACGAGGAACTAAGGTATAGAAATGAAGGAGAGTGCCTCTCCTATCCTCTGAGAAAAAGCTGCCCTCCACCTGGCTCTGGAAACCCCCTCCATCGTTCAAACCCTTTCCTGGTACATTGTTTATGGTTTCTATGGGAATAGTCTGGGGCAGAAGAGAAAGAACGTTCTGCCCCAGGTAAGCTAGCCAATGGCTGTATAGGTTAAGGCTCTGGAAATCAGCCCTAGATTATTCAAATCCTGTCCTGGTTATTCTGTGTATGGTGTCTATAGAAATCCCCTGCTTTGTGATTTTTGTGGTTTTTATGCTTAAAAGCCCTGTGTTTTCACTGCCCGGGGAAGCAGTACAGCTCCCAAGACTGACTGTGTCCCCAACCAGTTGGCTCCAATAAAGTGCTCCTTTTTACTGAGACTCAGTGTCCGAGTGGTCAATTTAGGGAATTTTACAGACCCCAAACAGAAAGGTTAAGCAAATTTAAAAAAAAATTTAAATTATGTGTACATGTGGTGGGGGGGTATATGCACATGAGAGTGCAGGTGTCTGTCTGCAAAGTCCAGAATAGGGTATTGATCACTTGGAGCTGGAGTTGCAGGTGGTTGTGACCTCCCGACAAGGGTGCTGAGAACCAAATTTGGGTCTTCTGCAAGAGGAGTATACGCTCTTAACCAGTGAATTTTTTCTACAGTCCCAAGACTAAGCAACTTGATTGAAGTTAAATCTCCAGTGAGTAGTGGAGGCAGTTTGAACTGAGACAGTTTGGCTTAGTCCCCTGCTCTTATCCAATATGCTATGTACAATACGTGACTGGGGCTGGAGAGATGGCTCAGCAGCTAAGAACACTGGCTACTCTTGCAGAGGACCCTGCTTTGGTTTCCAGTACCCACATAGCAGCTAACAACCATCTATAACTTTAGTTCTGAGGGATCTGATACTCTCTTCTGGCCTCCATGAGCATTTCATGACACTCGTGCACTTACATACATGCAGGCAAAACATGGAAGGCAGCCATAAAATAAAATAGAAATAAATAAAAACTGCTTTAAAATATTTTATTTTTTTTGTATATGAGTGTATTGCCTGCATGTGTGTAAGTGCACCCATGTCATGCAATGCTCGTAGAGGTCAGAAGAGGGCGTTGGATCCGCTGGAACTGGAGTTACAGATGGTTGTCAGCTACAGATTTGTCTGCTGCAAAAGCAATCAATGCTCTTAACTGCTGAGTCATTTCTCCAGCCCCCTAAACCATTTTTTATAAAGAATTCATGACTGTCTTACATGGATAAAAATGATACCCTCTAATCTTTGTGTTTGTAAGACTTTATTTCTACATATTTATGTGCTCATTCAACAGTCAACAGCCCCTTTCACCCAGAGAATCTATGATTGGGCACACAGAGCATCCACAATCTCCAGGCCTGGAAGGGAGATGACAACACAAGTTGGCCAAATACTTGCACAGGTAGAGGGCTTAAGCATGGGAACCTAATTTGAATTGTGTCTTAACATGCTCATTCTTCCTGCTGGATAGACACTAAACTGTAGGGGTTACGCCTGAGAGCCAGCCAAGTGAAAAGTTGTAACTGATCAGGAGGAGACACATGGCAGCCTGGACAGGGGTGTCAGAGCTGAAATGTCACAGCTTTGACTACAAGCTTTGCTTTTATACCTTGGAGAGCTGGGAGACAAGGCTTTTGAATGAACTTTTGGCTTCATTGATAACTGACACTGTTAGGTCTCTAGATAGGTCTCTCTATCTAGGCCATCGTGAGGTGCTTGGCCCCAAATGTCTTTAACGTTTCTGTCTCTGCCTTGCTTACATTCCTCCAATGACTTCCCTTTGTTACCTAAACTCCATGCCATGGCCCTGTATGATCCTACCTCCCTCTATAGCATTTTTTGCTATTTCCTCCCAATCTTTAATCTACCTCAGCCACACACTGGCCTCCTTCATGTCCCTCAAATTATCAAGCATGGGATGGCGAGATAGCTTAGAAATAAAAGCACTTGCTGCCAAGCCTGACAACTTCAGTTTAACCGTAGCGACCCCACATAAAGGAAGGAGAGAACTGGCTCCCACATGATGTCCCTTGATCTCCACATGCAGACTATGGTACCTGCCTTCCCATGCATGTGCCCATGAGCGCACACACGTAACACATATAAATGAATAAATAAATAAATAAATAAATAAATAAATAAATAAATAAATAAATAATAAACAAATAAATTAATGTTATAGGAGTTAGTCAAGGCCTTGGCCCTGTCTCCTATCTCAGACTACAAACACTCCTCCTAGATTATTGCACCCTAAGGCCCTTCTCCACCTCCTGGTCTCTGCTCCAATTTTCCTTTCTCAAAGAGGCCAGAGCTGACCACCCTAACTTACATGAACCCTCCCAATCATACCATATTACTTCTCCTGGTTTATATTCCTGCTAGAACCTTAATAAAGTGAAATCATCTGGAATATAGTTGTTCATATATTTTTTGTCTTCTAAATATAGTGTTGGTCCATGAAAGCAGAGACTTTGCCTGTGTTTGTTTATTATGATGTAACCAGTGAAATACAGCGAATATAACAGTCCATAATTAACAATACGCCACTCAGTATTTTTTGAGTGAATAAATGAGTGAATGAATGAGCCATCTTTCAACTTCTGTGTGTGGGTGTCAACACAAAAGCATAACTCTCACTCCAGAGAGGATATGAGATAGTTTATTCTGGAACCAAATATGAGTGACCATGGCCTGAGAACCCAGATTTAGGTTACTCCAAATTCCACATTCCAGCATGGTAACAGTTGCATTATGTTTTATAACAGAGCAAAGAAAAGTCATAAATCAAGACACTTTTCAAATACATTGGTGGATATATTCAGTAGACAGGTCATAGCAAAGAGCAGGGAGTTCTACTATAGGTCTCAGATGCTATCTAATGACATTCTTAGCTTTTTGATTGGTATGGGACATGGTGGTCTGCTAAGTTAATACATTTTATTAGTCACAAGAGTGTTAATTCAGAAAAGAGATAGGCAAAGGTGTGGCTGTTTATGGGGTTAAAGATGTCTCCAGATAATTTGTGAAGAGGCTCTGGATCTGCAACATTCCAAACTCTCTACAGTCATCAAAGCGTTAATCAATTGGTCAGCCTTGCAGAAAATTCAGGTCAGGGTGCAAGAGTTTTTTCTGGGAACTTTCTTTCACATGGGGGTGTGGTGCACATATGCACGGGTGCATGTGGAGGCCAGAGGACACCCTCAGGTCTATTCCTCAGGCAGTGTCTATCTTTTTTCTTGAGATAGTCTTTATTGGCTTAGAACTTATCAAGCAGGCAAGTCTGGCTGGCCGGCAAGCCCAGGGATTCACCTGTCTCTGCCTCCCCCAGTCCAAGTGTGCTACCAATGCCCAGCTTTTGTTTTTTTTTAATATTGTATTATTTTTATTTTATGTGTATGAATGTATTGCCTGCGTGTAGGTGAGTGCATCCGTGTTGTCCAATGCCAAGGAGGTCAGAAGAGGGCGTCAGATTCCCCTGGAACTGGAGTTAAGGACGGTTTGTAGCCACCATGTGGGTGCTGGGAATCAAACCCTGGTCCTCTGCAAGAGCAGTCAGTGCTCTTAACTGCTGAACCATCTCTCCAGCCCCCATGCCCAGCTTTTAACATGGGTTCCAGAGATCAAACTCAGTTCCTCCTACATGCAAGGCAAGCACTTTGCTAAGCCATCTCCTCAGCCCTTTTAAATAAACTAAAACAAGACCATCTCTATTTCTTGAACCAGAAGTATGTTCTTTTAATTTAAATACTTAAAATCACCTTGGGCCAGGGAGATGGCTCAGTGGGTAAAAATTCTTCCTGAGCAAGTCTGATGATCTGTGTTTGGTTCCTGAAACCCATGTTAAGGTGGAAGGAAAGAAACAACTTCACAGAGTTGCCCTCTGATCTCTGTACTTGGATTAAGGAGTGCACAAGCAAACATACCTCACATCATACATACAGACACAATAGTAATGAAATAAAAATTAAGAAATTAAAAGCCCACTGGGCATGGTGGCAGAGGCAGGCGGATCTCTGTGAGTTCAAGGCCAGCTTGGTCTACAAGGCCAGCGAGTTCCTGGCCAGCTGGACCTGCAAGAAGACCCTGTCTAAAAAAGACCAAAATATAAATAAATAAAATAAAATAAAAGCCCATCTCTAGGGAAGGAAATGGGGAGATAGAGAGATGGCTTATTGCTCTTGCAGAAGACCTGTTTGGTTCTTAACACTCACATAGAAGCTTATAACCGCCTCTAACTCCAGTTCTAGGGAATGAAATGTCCTTTTCTGACCTCTGTGGCCTCCTGTATGAGATGGTACACATACATGCACTCAGGCGCGCACACACACATACACAATAAATAAATACATTTTTAAACAGAAGGAAATGATGCTCCTAAATTAATGTTTTTCAGACTTTATTTATTATTATTATTATTACTTTTGAGATAGGATCTTATCTACTCTAGGCTGCCTTGAATTTGCTGTCTCTGAGGATGGTCTTGAGCTTTGATCCTTCTGCCTCTATTTCCAAGTGTGGGGATTTGGGGCATGCACCACCATTCCCATTCCCAGTTTGTGCAGTGCTGGGGATCGAACCCAGGCCTCACTGTGGCAACTGACCTACATCCTAGCACCTTTATTTATTATTTTTATTTGGATTTGCTTTTTTAATTAACTTTTTTTTTTTTTTTTTTGTCTTTTTGAAGCAGGGTCTCCCTGTAGCCCCAGCTGTCCTGGAACTCACTATGTAGACCAGGCTGGCCTTTAACTCACAGAGATCCGCCTGCCTCTGCCTCCCAAGTGCTGGGACTACAGGCACATATGTGCCACCACGCCCAGCTTAATTAATGTTTTATAAAGCATATAAAATAGTGGGTTTCTTTAGGATATTTTCATACATGATGAATTAGTATTTAAAAAAAAAAAACATGGCATTATAAACTGTTGGGCGTCAATGGGACCCATCTTGGCCTCTGAGCCAAGCAGATATGGATTCTAGAGCCAGCTCTGCTTCTTGTTAGCTCCAAGAACACTGGACAGTTAACCTCTGGAGCCTCTATTTCACAGCTGTAACTTGGGGGCTGGGTGATACCTTTCTTAGTTAGGAGAGCATTGAATTAGGCAAAGACAGAGATAATGAAAATAGATAGCCTTGTGTGACTGATGGCCTTGTCTGGCCTGTAGTTTTATTTTCTGCTATACAGCCTTGTTTTGACACATTCCAGGAGTTAAGTGGGAATGTTTTCCCTTTTCTCCATCTGACCTTTGTCCTAACTGCCTACCCTTAGTTAACTCCTAACAATTGGGTGTAGAGTGCCATTTGGCCCTCAGGAGATGCTGAATGTTCCTGACAGACTCTGTGGCAAGAGGCTGTTTCCCTTTCCAGACTGTGGCTCCCTGAGGGCCGCTTTATTGTTAGAATTTGGGGTGAAAAGGCGACATGATAAAAAGATGTAGAAACTGACCTCAACAGATACAGATGGCTTTATTAACTACAAGGGGGCAAGCGACCTCCCTCGGGAGTGGAGGTTGTGTGTTGGGGTTGGGGGAGGTCTGGGATTTATAGGTGGGCCCAGAAAATCCAAGAAAGGGAGTCACGCCTTTCCAGAATCCCAGAAGGTGGGTCATGCCTTCTTGGGTGATGCCAAGGTCCTTACTGGGATCTGGGAAGGAGCGATGGGGAGTTCTTATAGGGGAACCAAATATCTTCTATGAGGTTGTTGGTAAGGAACCAGATCTGCAAGAAGCCTAAGGAACCAGATGTCTTTTGATAAGGGACCAGATATTTAGGCTAGAGGCCGCTTATTCTGAAATAGATATATCTCCCTCCTGGAGTAGGGAGGCAGGGTGGGCGGATGGTCAATTCATTCAGTCATTTGTCAGGCTGATTTTCCTTTACTTATTATTTACTCTGCAAAGATCCTGAAGCTCAGTATGTTCGTTGAACAAATGGTGAAATCTACTCCAGGACCCTTGTTTTGATTCTGGCTGTTATATCAAAACACTAGATCTGGTGCCTGACAAGCAACAGAAGATATTTACAGTTCTGGAGGCTGGAAGCCTGAGGCCAGGATGCATGCATGGATGTGTTGTGGTAAGGCCTTCTTTCTTGTTGGAAAACTACCTGTAATCATTATACCTTCGTGGAGGAAAGAGGGTGAGTGCTCTCTGTGGTCCTTTTGCTGGAGCTCCTATCCCATTCATGAGGGCTCCACCCTTATGACCTAGCAACTTTCTCCCCCAACACTATCACTTCTTGGTTTAGGATTTCAACATATAAGATTCATTACAGTCCTCTTTCTATCAGTGAGGATTCTGCAATCCAAGAGGCAAAGGTCTCCAGGTCACATAGCAGGTGATAGCAGAAAGCCAGGCACTTAATGCATGACGTAAGAAGCTATAGGGAGCCTGGTGCTTTTGTCCCCACTGGACTCTGCTGCTTCAGTTTACTTACTGCTCATGCACAGCATTCTGAATCTTGTCCCAGATGTCAAAGACATTACCCCAGCTCCTTAGGCTCAGGAGGATTTTCAAACTTTGAGGGCAGTAGTAAACAATACAGAAATCCTTCCTCCTAGGCTTCATAAAAAGTGTTTACATACAGGCTTACTATAGTAAGCTGTCTCTGAAATAAATTCTCACAGATTGGACAGTCACCCTGTTACATCCCAGCGCCCCCTGCCTGATGCTCTGGATGCTCAGTTCACTTGATTCTTGACATCACCTAGATCCTGGCCTTGTGCCAGGTCCTGGATCCTTGCGGACCAATAGACCAACCAGGATAGGAGCAGACATGGACATGGGTAATGAGTAAGTGTGTGATGTAGTCAGAACACAGCATGTTGTACCCAAGCCTGGCAAGAAAGTTCCAGGGAGGGTTTCCTGGAGGATCAGACACTTGCATTTCTCCCCACTCCATTTTAAAGATTTATTTTTAAAAAACTATTTTATTTATTTATTTTTGTCTTTCTGAGACAGGGTTTCCCTGTAGCCCCAGCTGTCCTGGAACTCACTATGTAGACCAGACTGGCCTTGAATTCACAGAGATCTGACTGCCTCTGCCTCCCAAGTGCTGGGACTACAGGCGTGCCCTACCACACATGTATGAGTGTCTTGTCTGCATGTATGTGAGTGTACCCGTGTTGTGCAATGCCTGAAGAAATCAGAAGAGGGCATTGGATCCCCTGGAACTGGAGTTATGGACAGTTGTTAGCTGCCATGTGGGTCCTGGGAATCTAACCTGGGTCCGTGGCAAGAGCAGCTAGTGCTTTTAACCACTGAGCCATCTCTCCAGTCCCTAAAAGTTTATTTTTTTTTTAATTATATGTACATCTGTGTGCGTTTGTGTAGGGGAATGTGTACATGTGAGTGCAGGTACCAGTGGAGTCCAGAAGAGGACAGGAGTTATAAACAGTTGTGAGCTGCCCAACTGTGGGTACTAAGAACCAAATTTGGGTCTTCTACAGGAACAGTAGGTGTTCTTAACTACTGAGCCATCTCACTAGCCCCTCTCTTTCTTTCTTGAATCTTGTTATTCTAGTAGTATTGTGGTGGAGATGGTGGAGGAGGAATGAATTCCTGTCTAAGTCAGTTTGCTTCATGATGGTACAAGTAATTTGGGTTTTCCCACTGGATCTTGGATGTTGGCATTTTTGCCACAATGCCATCTATATGATCCTAAAAACAAGAGGATGGCAAGTTTGAGCCCAGACTAGGCAACTTAATGAGACCCTGTCTAAAAAATAAAATTAAAAGGGCTGATGATATAAGTCCTCAAGCCCTGGGTTCAGTTTCTAGTATTATAAACAAACCAGCCTCAAAGACGCCCCAATCCTAATACAATAGCAACAGGGCTTGGTCACTCTAAACATTCCCCCTAGTATTAGTCCTGTCATCTAGCAGCTTTGAACCTGTGGTATGTTTTCATTTTCGGTGCTGTGTACTGAACCAGGATCTCACACAGTCTCTATCACTGAGCTCCACCCCAGCCCTTTAACTGATGGCTTTGTTCCTCCCAGTGTGGAACCTTGATGTCATATGCTCATAACAGACAAATGCACCCAAGTGAGAAATCTGACTTAAGGTTTAGATTTCTTTAAAATTAAACATCTTTTTCTTAATACACAAGGAAGTATTTTCATAGCTTCTTCATCTACACCCTCAGCTTCCCCGAAGAGTGGAATACAGTGGAAAAGTAGTGGTTTTTGCAGCCGCCAATCTAATGCCTCCTGCTACCAGTGAAAGGTGTTTCTCTCTCTCTCTCTCTCTCTCATCGCTACCTCTCTTATATATTTCTTTCTTTCTTTTTTGAGACAGGAACTCCTGTATCCCAGGCTGACCTCAAACTTGGTGCATATCTAAGGAAGACCTTGAACTTCTGATCCTCCTGCTTCCTTCTGCCCCCTGAGTGCTGGGATCACATACAGACTTGGACCATCCTGCTTGGTTTATGTGATGCTGGAGATTTGGACCTAGGGCTTCTTGAATGCTGGGTAAGCACTCTACCAAGTGAGCTATATCCCCAGTCCTGTTATTTGGTGTGTGTGTGTGTGTGTGTGTGTGTGTGTGTGTGTGTGTGTGTGTATTCCCGTGTGTGAATGTGGCTGTGCACGTGCCATGGTGTAAGTGTGGAAGTCAGAGGACAGCCTCAGGTGTCAGTCCTCACTTTCCATCTTGCTTAAGACAGTATCTCTGCTGTCTTTCCATTGTGCATGCCAAGTTAGCTGGCCCCCAAGCTCTGGGGATTCTCCTGGATTGAGTCCCAGCTCCTAAAGCACTGGGATTACAGATGCTCCTGCTATATGTCCAGTTATTACATCGGTTCTGGGGATTTGAACGCAGGTCCTCACTTTTATGCAGCAAGTACTTTTACCCACTGAGCAATCTCTCCAGACTCCCAGCACATTTTATTTGAGATAAGGTCTCTCACTGAACCTGTAACTCATGATTAGGCTAGACTGGTTAGCCAACAAGCCCCAGGGAACCTCTGGTTTCCGCCTTCCCAATGCTGACATTAAAGTCGTGCACCACTGTGCCTTCATATTTATGTGGGTGCTGATGAGCCAAACGGGTCTTCATACTTGTGTGGCAAGCACTTTACTGAAGAAGCCATCTCCCCCACCCTTTTGGTTGTTACTGTTGTTTTCTTTTTTGAGACAGTGCCTCACTATGTAGCCCAGGCTGGTCTCCAACTTTGCAATCCTCCTTGAACATCCTGAGTGTTAGGATTATAGGCACATACCACCATGCCTAGGGCTAAGGTAGAAGTTTCTTTAGAAATTGTCACAGAATCTCTGACTTCTCCTTTTGGGCTGACTAGCGTCAGCACCACTCACCGTTTACAAGGTGCACTCTTGCACACGCTTCTTCAACTCTCACTTATTTGTTTTGTTTTTGTTTTAAGCTATGTAGGTTGCAGACACCACTCTTACCGCTCCCTCTCATGAGATACCCCTCTCCCAGGAAGAAACTAACAACTGCCAAAAGAGCTCTCAAGCCACAAGCCTATGTCAGGCACCTGCCATATGCCAGCTAATTTCCTTCTCAGGAGGCCAAGGAGGGTTAATTTCTCAGACAGTTTCATGTCTTACTTTTCAGGAGAGAAACACAGACCTCAGATATTTAAGATCACCTTGATGAGAGTGGACAGGGCCAGATGGGAAGATAACACCTGTGCTCTTTGCCCATGGCACCTCAGGGAGGTAAGCCAACAAAACGGATGAGATTTCCCACTTTGGAGCAGCCCTGGCAAGCCCTGCCTGGCAGCAGGACCTGAATAATGACTCTGGCTAAGTGAGCATTTATTCTAAGACAGGCACTGTGCCCAATACCCTGTAAGACTGTTGCTCCAAACCTCTTTCAAGTTCCGTAAAACAGGATTTTGAAATTGAGTGTACAGACCCAGGAGTGGTGGTGCCTGTAATCCCAGCACTTGGAAGGTAGAGGCAAGATGATTAAGAATTCAAGGTCATCCTTGGCTACATAGTAAGTGTGAAGCCAGTCTGAGCTACAGGAGACTTTGTCTCAAAAAACAAACAAAAAAGGGCTGGAGAGATGGCTCAGTGGTTAAGAACACTGATTGTTCTTGAAGAAGACCTGGGTTCGAATCCCAGCACCTACATGGCAGCTAACAACTGTCCATAACTCCAGTTCCAGGGGATCCGACAGCCTCTTCTGTCCTCCGTGGGCATTGTACAACATAGGTGCACTTACTTACATGCAGTCAATACACGCATATGCATAAAATAAAAATAATAAATAAAATATTTTTTTAAAAAAACCAAACAACAAAAGAAATTTAGTATGCAGGTAAGGAATCCCAGACCAAAGAAGACTCAACAACTTGCCCAAGGTCATGAGACTTACTAAATAAAGGGACAGTATCTAAATCCATATGCGACTAACTTTCTGTGACCCTAAAGGGTGCAAAGTCAGCAGCCTGATAGGACAATAACACTTTCCTGTTTGTTCCAGGGTGTTCTGAGAGGCACAAAAGATCAAGGGCAAGACAGCTTACTCAGGACACGCTGAGGCAGTAAAGCCCACTGTGAAGATATACAGAAGGTTAAGGCTTTGGAGAATGGTAAAAGGTGTGATGAGGATCACATGGAGATGAACAATGCTGTTAATCTCTCCCCCTGTCTGTACCCTGTCCCCACTCCATGATTGAGGCCAACAAAGAAGGGCTTCTGGGGAGTCATCTGGAGAGTGTGGCCTTTCTGCCTTGGTATTTAGTGGGTACAGGGGCTGGGTCTCAATCCATACTTGAACATACCTATGGGTGGGAGGCCGTGAAAGTGGCCACAGGTACCCAAGTCACAATACAGCCTCTGAGAACAGCCTAGTTTCTGGCTAGGCAAAGATACCCAAGGATGTTCATTACCCACATGTGTCCCTGTTACAAGGAAATGAGTTAAAAGTTTCAGGAGGCCTTTCTAGAAGGACAAATGACCCTTGGGAGTGAAGGGAGGATAGACAGGAGCTGGGTCGAGGGAAGAGGCACAGAATTCAGGAGAGAATAAAGCCAAGTCAAGGCACTGTGATTGGAGATCCCCATTGACAGGAGGGTTGGGAGGGTTTGGGGGCACTCAGACAAATGTGAGTAATAAAGCTGTTATAAAGACCCCAAAATGTTAAGATGTAGCAATCAAAGTGGGCCTTGGCCCAACGAGATAGCTTAACCAGTGAAAGCCCCTGCTGCCAAGCCTGATGATCTGAGTTCAGTCCCCCAAACCCACATGGTGGAAGGAGAAAACCAACTCCCTTAAGCTGTTCTCTGACTTCCACACATGTACTATGGCATATGCAGTCTCTCTCTCTCTCTCTCTCTCTCTCTCTCTGTAGGAAGCCTGGTCTTCCCCCATCTGTCATCTATCTTTCCCCTTACACCAGGTGGTGAGGAGAAGGGGGACAGGGATAACAGCACTAGAGAATGGGGTGGAACAAATTGCTATACCACCATTTGCAGACTACATAATCATTCCCTTCTGAGATCAAAGGACAGTTATTGAAAAGGGTTAATTTTCTTTTCTTTTTTTTTTTTTTTTAGGTCTTTTTGAGACAGGGTCTCCTTGTAGCCCCAGCTGGCCTGGTACTCGCTATGTAGACCAGGCTGGTCTTGAACTTACAGAGATCTGCCTACCTCTGCCTCCTGAGTGCTGGGACTAAAGGCCCACCACACCCAGCCCCCAAACCGTTAATTATAGTGTTTAAATAGCCACATGATGAATTTCTGTTTTTGTTTTATTTTGTTTTTACTGTATTACATTTGTTAGGATCAACACTATCAAATTATATTTGAAAGAGTCAATGTCCCTTGATGCCTGTGGCTTTAAATGAACATCTGGATGCCAAGGGGCTGTTCAGTGCTGTGCCATGTCCCTTACCATATGTTAGTACAGGAGCTCTGAGCAGGAGGTTTCATGATAATTAGGAGAAGGCGGATATAGGGAGAGCCCAGCACCACTGTCAACTTTGTACTAGGAACTTTCTCATGCCCTGGAGAGACATGGGGTGGGGAGGGTTGTGTATAGAGCTGAGAGGAAATTTGTGTCCTATTAGGTGAGGCTTTTGGGTCACAGAGATGGCAGGACAGGCTGACTCAGGATCTCCTGACAGCTCTTCTGGATGTCTGGTTCTGGAATTGGTTGTGAACCTCCCTCATTAACACTTCAGGCCAGGGCACTGGGAGCTCAGAGGATTTGAAGGTACTAAGAAATTCAAGATGGAAGACAGCTGAGCATGGCGGCACACCTGTAATTCTAGCAATTGGGAGGCAGAGGCAGGAAGATCAAGAGTTCAAGGACAGCATCGGCTATATTTAACGCCAACCTGGGCTACACGACAGCCCAGACTTATACAAACAAACACAATGAAAGACAATAGAATATGGTGGTTTCCTTTTAAAAGAAATCTCTCTTTTATTTATTTTTATTTTATGTGTATGAATGTGTTGCCTGCATGTAGGTAAGTACACCATATCATGCAATGTCCATGGAGGTCAGAAAAGGACATTGGGTCCCCTGGGACTGGAGTTACAGTTGTTAGCTGCCACGTGAGTGTTGGAAACTGAACCTGGGTCCTCTGCAAGAGCAGCAAGTGCTCTTAGCTGCTGAGCCAATTCTCCAGCCACTAAAATTTCTTTTCTTTATGTAAGTCATATGAACTCCAGGTTAAAAAAACAGATTGAGCAAAAGAAAATATTTTGACCTTTCATTTTGGTCTGTAGTGTGAAAAAAATTGTCTACCATCCCGCTATCTGCTTACTGGCTTCCCAACACACATACAGCACACACACACACACACTCCACACACCGTGAACACCAATCTCCTCTTACCCTGTTGAAGTTTCACTGACCCCACCCTTCCGAGTGTGTTTAGGCTGTGCTGACAACTTTTTGATAAATTGTGCTTATTCAGGAAGGTCGTTGGGAGGCAAGTGAACATCACAGAGGAAAACCTTCCTATGCTTTTCCCTTTGGTACATGGGGCCATGTCAAGACCTGAACTGAGGCCCATTTCTAAGCATGTTTCTCACAGACTATTCCTAGGGGAAATGGACATTGATAAATAACAGTTGACTCAGGGCTGGTACTGTCAGCTGTGTGGTCTCTGAGTGCTACAGTTTGAATGTTTGTGGCCCTGTAGAATTCATGTTGAAAAAAATCACCACATATCACTGTTCCCAGCTGGACCTTCATGGAGGTGGATTAGGCTAGTGTATCTCTGTAGATGCTTCTGGGTAGGTTGAGTGGGTGTCACCTCTGTTCTCAGAACCTAGAACAGGACTTGGCACAGAATAACAGCTCAGATGGAAACAAACTTGTACATGACGGGTCTAGGCTCAAGACTCTCCCAGAGTGTCAGCAGCTCTGACTGGATTTCATGAATCAGTTGTTTTGTGTATGCGTGTATATAGGTGTGTGCAGATGTCTGGGGCGGGGGGCAGAGGTCAAGGCCTGTTGTTTTCCTCAAACACTCTCCATCTCTCTCTCTCTCTCTCTCTTTTTTTTTTTTTTTTTTGTCTTTTTAAGACAGGGTCTCCCTGTAGCCCCAGCTGGCCTGGAACTCATTATGTAGACCAGGCTGGCTCAGACTCACAGAGCTCCACCTGCCTCTGCCTACCAAGTGCTGGGATTAAAGGTGTGTGGCACCACACTGGGCTTCCAACTTAATTTTTGAGACAGGGTTTCTCACTGAACATGGAACTCACTGACTGGCTAGACTGGCTGACCATCAAGCTGCAGGGATCCTCCTGTCTCTGCCTCCTCATCACTGGGATTACAGGCTCACAGAGCCGAGTCTGGCTTTTTCACATGGGTACTGGGGATCTAACTCAGGTCCTCATACTTTACATACTGAACTATCTCTTTCCAGCCCCCAATGACTCAGTTTTAATTCTTAGATCGGAAGCCATGGTGGTAGGGAGCAGAAGACAGAAAAGAAGGTACTTGCCAAGAGACAGCGGTGAGACACCAGTTCAGATGCAGGAACGACTAGATAAGAAATGGTCTAGAAGTGGCGAAGCTTCTCCACAGGCTTCTGCAGGCCCATTAAGCCCCAGAGAGCAGCCTGGTGCTCCCAGGCCAGCAGCTGGAGAGGCTGCCAGGTTATCTCAAACCAGATACTCCTAAATTAGTAGGTTTCCAGGAAAGGAAGAGTGAAAACATTGAGTTATCATTCTGGAAACAGTCCATTCCTGATGCTTTCCCTAGGAAAAGGTCTTTTTTGCCAGGTTCAGTCAAGTGTCCAAGGTCATAGTGGTCTGCAGAATTTCTCTAGGGAGGTAACAAGAAGCAACAAGGTCTTTGGTTCCATATCCTCTGACATAACGTAACTCCAACACAACAATAGAATAGACCTTGCCTCAGGGAAGGGAGAAGGGCCTTTAGCAGCAGAACCCAGTTGACTGGAGGGGCTAGACTGTCTTGCCCACTGGATCCTGTTAGAACTGGAAACCACTCATCTGGGGAAGGCAGTATATCATGGCTAGCACTGGGTATTGAACTTAGTAATTTCTTTATAAATTTGCTTACATTCTCTCACTGTTTGAAAAAATTACCAGTCAGGCATGGTGGTACATGCCTTTAATCCCATCACTTGGGAGGCAGAGGCAGGCAGATACCTGTGAATTTGAGGCCAGCCTGGTCTGCACAGCAAGTTCCAGGCCAGTTGGGACTACATAGTGTGAGCCTATCTCAAAAAAATAATTAATTCCCAATTCTCACCCCCTCCTCCACCCTCGTTAGCTAACTCAACCATTCAATAGGCTCTTGTCTTTGTTTGTTTGATGATGATAGTGTGTTTTTGAGACAGTTTTATGAAGCCCAGGATGTCCTTGAACTCCTGATCTTCCTTCTCTACCTCCTAAATGCTGGGGTTACAGGTATGCACCACCATGCCCGACTTCAGTAGATTTTTATTGAACACCTACCACCAGTTCCTGAACCAGCTTAACACCAATTGAATTTTGTCCTTTTCCTCTTCTGGACTCAGTCCTTGCAGATCACCCTCACTCTGCCTGGAGTGAGTTCCATGAGCCCTTCTGGGCCAGAGGTCCTGATGTAATTTATTGATGGCCCCTGTCCCATCTGGGCCAGGACCCAAGAATCAAAAGGGATTGTATCACCTAGAATCTGGAGAAGCAGATGCTCCCTGGGCCCATGCGGCTATTTCACCATATGAAGGCACAGCCAGAGTACAGGCACACTCTTGGGAACTTGTTTAGACCTTCTGTCATTGCTGTTGAGAGACCGCCAGTTCAGATTCTGCGTGTTCTTCATGGCAGGGACATGGATAAATAGCATTTGTTGTTGCCCCTTAGAGAAGAATGAGGAGAACACACAGAGAAGATAGTAACAAACAAACAAACAAACAAACAAACAAATCCCCTGTGATTCATCACCAATGAGAATCATTGGGTACAGTGACTCCTGCTTGTAATCCTGGCACTCAGGAGGCTGAGGTAGGAGGACCAGGTGTTCAAGGCCAGCCTGGGCTACACAGACCCAGTCTCAAAAAAATTATACATAATCCAATATATCTTTTTAAAAAAAAATTATGTGTACATTTGGAGGAAGGGAGGGAGAATGTACATGTGAGTATATGCTCATGGAGGTCAGAGGTGTTGGATCCTCCTGGAGCTAGAGTTCCAGGCAGCTGTGAGCTGCCAAAGTGGGTGTTGGGAACTGGACTCTGGTCCTTTGCAAGAGCAGTACCCACTCTTAACCACAGAACCAGCTCTCCAGCCACACACCCATACATTTTTATATCCTTTTATGACCATATATTCCTGGGCCAGCTTTCCTACTTTCAGAATATGAATTCTTAGCTTTGCACAGGGAAAGTATCAGGGCTGATGAGGTTTATCTAAGCTGCCATTATTGTTAATTGAAAGGATGAATTCTTGTGTCTATCTCTTTATGTATTTCATACTATTGCCTGGTTCGGATATAACAGTTCACTTAGCTCTCTTCTAGGTCTCTAAGTTACTTACAAGTTTTTCTTTCAATCATGTAAGAGGTGATTTTTTTTTGGAAGAGATGATGGACATTCCTATGGACTCATTCTTATCTTTCTCCTTTATTTTTTCCTTCTGGGTGTCAGCCCAGTCAGAACCCTGGAGTCAGCAGAGATCCCTTCTGCATCCACCTCAAAATCCACTTAGTCTCCAGCCTGGGGGTTCAATTCCTCATTCATTTAATTCCTCATTCATTTATTCTGGACTATCACAAAGGTCTGGCCCCTGTCTTTTCTGAGTCATCTTGGAACTGGGATGAAGCTGGGTTTGTTCACCTGTATCCCTGGAGGGCAGAAAGCTATGCTTAATGGGGATCACTGAAAACAAGTCTCAGGGAAATGGGGATAAGTTGGTTGCTAGGTGTCAGAATGAGAAAGGATCTCTGTATTGCCTGGGCACTGGTTGAGAGTCCTTGGAGGGTGCTGGTAACCCTGCTGCTGGCAGCTCAGGGCTGGTCTCCCACCAGTGACTTTCCTCAGTCTACCAGTCTTTAAGAGGGTCTCACAAAGATAGCAGGCCTGGGGCCCAGTCCCTCCCTGAAGAAGTTCAGAATGGGATGTTAAGAAGTTAATTATGGGAGGATGACAAGATGGCTCAGTAGGTAATAGAGCTTATTGCCAAGCCTGATTACCTGTTTGATGCCCAGGACCCATATGGTAGAACGAATCCTGCAAGTTGTCCTCTAACCATCTTGTGAGTTGTAGCACTATGGCCTTAGCTCAAGATTCTTTAGTCCTGACATGTGACATGCATGGCCTCTTGGACCCTGAGGGAAAGTGACTATATTTTCTTTCTATCCAGTTAACTCCATCTCAGAATTCAAAAAAAATCTGAAAGTCCTTTTGCTGTAGCCTCTCCATTCTCCACTCTGTGCTTCTCCCAGAGCATTCCAGACAAAGCTAGCTTCTTTGCTTGCCCTTCCATTTCAGGAATGTTTTTCTGTCTTTGCATAGGTGTTTAAAAAGCTTTTCGGGGGGCAGGGGGAGGCTCTCTCACATTCGTCTTTTTGCTTATAAGTCTGCTATGTCCCTTTTGTCTATCAGGGAACATTCTTTTTTTTAATTATTTTTATTTTATGTGTATTGCCTGCATGTATGCAAGTGCACCCTTATCATGCAATGTATGCAGAGGTCAGCAAAGGGCATTGGAACTGGAGTTATGGATGGTGGTTAGCCACCATGTGGGTGCTGGGAACCAAACCCAGGTCCTCTGCAAGAGCAGCCAGTATTCTTAACTCCTGATCTATTTCTCTAGCCCCATCAGGGAGCATTCTTAATCCTTCTTCAAATCTCATCCCAAGGTCACTTCCTCCATGAAGCCTTCCTGGGTTCTGCAAGCTGAAAGTAATTCCATTTCTCCTCACTCCCAACCCCATCACCACCACTACGCGTACTCTAGAAGCCTTGCCATGGCTGACTCATCTCTATATTCTTTAGCCAAGAGAGAAGGAAGTGTGGTCGCTGCCAGCGACAGCCGCTCCTCCGTTCTCATGGGTGCCACTCCTTCGTTCTCACTGGCGTCAAGGCTGCTCCTCCACTTGCCCTGGGCTGAGGCTGCTCTTCTGCCTACCCTGGGCTCAGGCCGCTCTTCTGCTCGCCTGGTGCTGAGGCAGCTCTTTTGCTTGCCCTGTGCTGCCTTCTGTCGTCGCTGCTTCTGCCCGGTCCCAGACCCCAGGGCTGGTGAGGAGACTGTCAGCTGAGCCGTATTCAGACAGAGGAGACCAGATTCAGTGACACGGGTCTGCTTTATTGCAGGAAGGCACAAGCTTATAAGGGATAGTGGTCCAATCATAGCACAGCAAGTAGGCTACCTCATTAGCATAACATGTTTAGCATCCTATCACAGTATAGCAAGTAGGATACCTTATTAGCATAACAGACTTAATGTCCTATCACAGAATAGAGGGTAGGATGCCTCATTAGCATACTGGGTTTCAGATTACAGAGCCTGGATTCCTGGAAACCATGTGACCCTGACAGTCGCAATATCACCCTAAGCTCAAGCCTGTCTCCCACAAGGAAGGAAGGAAGGAAAGAAGGGAGAGAGGGAGGGAAGGAGGGAGGAAATAAGGGAGGGAGAAAACATAAGAGGGAAGGAAGGAAGAGGAGGGGCTCTGATCACTTTATATAGCAGCAGCCCATCTCCCTCTGTATTCTGATACAGGTCTCAATTTTTCTGAGCCCTTTCCTATCCCTGATCTTATTAGGGATTCCCACAAGAGCCCTGATGTGGTTTAGGACAAAGACATACCCTGTAAATGAGGAAGCTGAGGTCCCAAGAGGAGAAGTGACTTGTGCAAGGCTACCTCTGGACTCCTGTGGGAGACCAGTATTTTTCTCCTTCCTTCTGTCCTTCTCTTTCTCAGCTAACCACCTCCCATTACTGGTTCATTTCCCTAATGGCCACAAGAACAGAACTGGGGCCCCTAAAGAGTTTCTGAGTGAGAAGCATGGGGGCAGGCTGTTTGCAGGCTCCCCTGAGTGTGTGGTGGGGACATAGGTGATTGTGGCTCCTGCAGCATGGCTGGTGCTGAGATTCCTCCTGTCTCTTTTCTGTCCTCTGCTCATGAAAGGGTTACCTCATGTTTCTATCCAACCTGCCAGTATTAGCTCTGGCTGTTGTGGAAATCAGGCAATCAAAAGACCAAGCATTCATTTGGAAGGTTGGAGAACTCAGATTTTATTCATGCCAGTGGTCTCAAAAGAGCTCACAGTCTGAAGTTCTGGGCCCCAAGTTATGTAAGTCCACACTTTTTATAGGGGTTTTCCACATCATTTCTTAATAGTTATACCATTGGTGGGTTTAAAGTGTGACTTCTACCACAGATGTTTGCATGCACTTCAGCCATTGAAGGGAAATTCCTTCTGTGGTTAAGACTGGTTAAGCTTGTTTACAAAAGCAGATACTTCAGGCAGGGCTCGAGACATTCTTGACAATGGAATTTATCGCAGGCACCCTAGCAACCAGGAAAATTGTAAACAGGTGTTCTACCAGATAGCTGTGGCATTCCTTTCTTAACATAGATTGTGGTCTTTTGTTCTCCTTTACAACTCTCAGAAAACATCTACAGTATGACTCCTAGCAAACATCTACTACAAAAACCATTATAAAGTAACTACTGTGTCCTAAAGTATATATAGTATATACTTTACTAAACAATACTAAATGCACCTTAGTAAAGTATATTATATAATATAAAACAATATTAAATGCACCTTAAATAACATTAAAGGCATGGGTATATATTTTTCCTCTTCTTGGCCTTATCAGCAGAAGTAAGACAGTGCTGGGCCATGGCAGACACATCATAATCTCTCTCTCTCTTTTTTGAGACAGGGTCTTCCCTGTAGCCTCAGCTGACGTGGATCTTGCTATGTAAACCAGGCTGGTCTTGAACTCACAGAGATCTGCCTGTCTCTGCCTCCTCAGTGCTGGGATTAAAGGTGTATGCCACCATGCCTGGCACTGAGTACACATCATAATCTTTAACTAAAATAGAAATTGAGCTTGCTGGATGACCAGTCAGTCATTCTGGTTCTTGAGTCTGGACCTGGGAAATTAGAAACTTAAGAGTCCTACCATTAGGAACTAGGGACTGGGACAGGATTGCTGGCTCCCAAATTCTTCATGGCTGCCACAGGAAAGGGCTCATACTTGTCTGTATATGGCCCAAGGAGCAGGATAAATATAGGTAATGGAAGGTGAAGAAGGGGTGCTGGAGTTTGTCAGTAGAAATGTTGAGTAATTTACTGAGAGCTAGAGCAGCTCCAGGATGGAAGGACTACCTTAGCAGGAAGTGAGTTCTGTCACCAAGGTATGCAAGAAGGGGCCAGGAGGCCATCTTGGGGTATGGTGTAGAGGGTGGTGGGGCAGGGCTGGACTGAGTAACAGGTAAGGTCCAGCTCTGGGAGTGTGAAGTCTCCTCTGTGCCTAGCTAACATACTGCTTTCCTTTTGGTAGCAGAGCAGTGATGGAGAAAGCTCAGGAATAGACTAGGCAGGCCCGAGTGCTGTCCTCGCCCAGGGAGGAAACTACAGTGAGACTGTGAGAAAAGTAAGATAGGTCCTTGTCTGATCTACCATTTCCTAATGCTAAAATTAGAATGATGACCTCTGTCCTGCTCAGTTGTCTGAGAACAAGGTTGTAAAATGCTTGTAAGCCAGGAAATCGCATAGTGAAAGCAAAGGGTAGCGTTTAAGACAACTTTTTCCGAGGAGGGGACTGGGTTTGGTGGTGCATGCCTTTAATGCCAGCACTCAAGAGGCAGAAGCAGGAGAATCTCTGTGAGTTCCAAGCCAGTATGATCTACATAATGAGTTCCAGGCCAGCCAGGGTTACATAGTAAGGCCCTGTCTCAAAAAAACAAAGCTGGATGTGGTGACACATTTCTTTAATCCCAGCATCTCTGTGAGGCAGAGGCAGGCAGATCTCTGCAAGATGGAGGGAAGCCTGGTGTATATATAGTGAGTTCCAGTTAAACTGGGGCTACAGGGAGACCCTATCTCAAAAAAACTAAACCAAATCAAAACCTTTTTTTTTTTTTTTTTTTTTTTTTTGGCAATCCACTCCCCAGTCTAATCATATTTATCACAGCAAATACAAAAGACCAAAGAAGAAAATTCAAACTAGCCATACCACCCAGAGCTAGCCACTGTTAACATTTTGGCATATCTTCCTTAATGCAGATTTTTGCCAAGTAATGTATACTATTGTATACCCTGCTCTTTATTCTTTTTCTTTTTTTGGACAGGGTCTGGGTACATAGCAATATATATATTCTATAGGTTTAACCTTCTAAAATCCCTTTTTGGGCCAGTGAGATGGCTCAGCAGGTAAAGGTGCCTGTCACCAAGTCTGACCATCTGAGTTCAAACCCTGAGACTCACATAATGAAAGGAGAGAATAGACTACTGCCAGTTGTCCTCTGACCTCCACACACAAGCATGACATGCATTTACACATACCACACACATGTACACACTCACAAAATTTTTCTAAAATTTAAAAACATAGCCCCATATTTTTAACAAAGCATAAAATAAAACAAACATTAAAAGGCTTGGTAAAAACCAAGCCTAGTGGCACACTATTCTAGCTCTCAGTAGATGGAGGCAGGAGGATCAGAAATTCAAGATCATGGGGCTGGAGAGATGGCTCAGTGATTAAGAGCACTGGCTGTTCTTTCAGAGGACTGGGATTCGAATCCCAGCACCCACATAGCAGCTAACTGTGGAGTCATTCATAACTCCAGTTCCAGGGGCATTCTTCTGACCTCTGTGGGCATTGCAGGGTATGGGTGCACTTACATACATACAGGCAATACACTCATACACATAAAATAATAAAAATAATGAGAAAATATAAAAAAGAAATTCAAGGTCATCCTCAGTTACATATTGAGGTCAAAATCAGTCTGGGGTACATGAGATTCTGTCAACAAAAACAAAAACAAACACAAAAGTCTTACTTTGTGACGGAACTTTCTTGCACTTACTTTCTCCTCAGAGTCCACACCTTCTCCCAGCATCACTGAATGGGGACTGAGCCTTCAACACAGAGGCCTTTGGGGCATACTTCAGATCCAAACTAGAATGGTTTTGTTAAGGTCTAATCACTAATTTTTCTTTAATGGGTTGTTCTTCTGGTATGAAGTCTAAAAGCTCATTTGCCTAATCCTTGATGTTAGAAATTTTCTCCTACATTTTTCCCTAAAAGTTGTATAATTTCAGCTGGGCGTGGTGGTGCACGCTTTTAATCCCAGCACTTGGGAGGCAGGTGGATTTCTGTGAGTTCAAGGCCAGCCTGGTCTACATAGTGAGTTCCAGGACAGCTGGGGCTACAGGGAGACCCTGTCTCAAAAAAAGACAAAAAAAAAAAAAAAAAAGTTGTATAATTTCAAAGCCCAGTATGGTGGTACATGCCTTTAATCCTAGCACTTGGGAAGCAAAACACTCTCTGTGAGTTCAAGGCCAGCCTGGTCTACATATGGAGTTCCAGGCCAGCTGGGGCTATAGGGAGACCCTGTCTCAACATCCCCCTGCCACCGCAAAAAAATATAATTTCATGTATAACTTCATGTTATTACACTTAAGTCCATGATTAATTTTGAGTTGATTTTTTTGTATATGTGTGTGAGGTTTGACTCAAGAGGTTTGCTTTGTTTGTTTTTACCAATAGGAGGCTTAATTTTTATGGCTGGCCAACAGTCTATCCTTATATGTTTCATAAGTTACTTAAACAGCTATGCTGTTGAACCTATAGACCCTTTTAATGCTTTTACTACTGTAAAAACAGGCAATACTGGTTTCCAGGCACCCACCTACCTGCCACCCCCACTCACAAATGCATGAGGTCTTGGCATTGAATTTCCTCGTCCTACAAATGTCCTGCAGGGCTGGTCTGATCTCTTCATTCAGGTCTCAGCTCAAATGTGTGAGCGCTGAGACCAGAGCCACTGCTATGGGCGCCGTCTCGCCTACTCTGTCCACTGTGTCCTCCAAGCAGCCCTAACTATGGCCCTCCTTCCATGCCCAGCCAATGGCTAATGCTCCAGTCCTTCCCGACTAGACATCTACCTCCAGGACAGCAGGGACCTTGCCTTGGTCACTGGTCTCTCCTCAGTACCCATCTCTATGTCTGGGCACAGGAAATAAACTACTCGGGGAGGGGGCGCTGGATTAATATTTTTTAAATTTTGTGAAACACAGAGACTGAAAACCTTTAAGACGATGTGAAAGTGATCGAGTTCCTGGTGATTGTGGAAAGTCACTGCTCATTAGATGGGTTCTTCTGAGTCTGCCCTTTGCTCTTGTCTTGTGGATCCACCCCCAACTCTTGCCTCCACTAATCAGGAGTGCAGAAAGCAAGCTGGTGGATGAGTCGAGGAGCCACGGAGAAAGTGCGGATTACAGTGCCCTCTGGCGGGCTCATACTCCGTGACAAATCAGAGACCGGGATTCCCTTCCAATTTGGGCCAGAAGCTCAGCTCTGGAAAGGTTTCCTCTAATCCTGCTATCTCCTCGGATCTGAGGAACTCAGGTCTTGTTCCTGGGTCACTTTGCTACCTGTATTGCTGTCCTCGGGCTCCTTCATGAGGTGGGGAGTCAAGGGGCCAGGCTGGGTTTGGCCCGTCCCAGCCTGCTCCAAAGCTACTGTGGGGTCTCATTGGGAAGGAATATAGTCCACTGAGAGCAGAGCCCTGAGCAGTCTTAATCCATGGAGCCACTCTCAGAATCCTGTCGCCTTTGTCAGAGAGTTGTATTCTTGTTATTTCTCACCGGTATCTCGGAGAAAGGGCTTGCCCCTAAAACCAAATTAGCCCCTGCCACACCTAAGCAAGTGTCTTTGGCTGGCTTGCCAGCTATGAATCTCTCTCTCTCTCTCTCTCTCTCTCTCTCTCTCTCTCTCTCCTCTTTTTTTTCCTTGAGATTCCACTTGGGATGGAGGCAGAAATCGGACCATCTCTGTGAGTTCAAGAACCACTTTCTTCCCCTCCCCTCCCCTCCTGTTGTTCTCTCTCTCCTTTCATCTTCTGGTTTCCTTTGGTGTTGGGTTTTTTTTGTTTCCATTTCAACCCAAATCACTCTGAGAGGGAAGAGGGTTGTTTGGATGAGGGCTGCTGAGTGTGAGCCCCTGAGCAGGGTTGGTGACAGCCTTGCCGGGCATTCTTCACAGAAGGTTGTATAACATCTGTGCAAACTAAGCCTTGCCCAGGTCCAGCTATGCAGTAGAATCATCTGGATTTGCTTGTTTTAAGATCTGAAAATTACCTCCCCTTACATACATGGGGAAGTTTAAAGATTATGTAACACTGAGGTTAAACTGTGGAACATTTGGAAGAATAAGGTGGTTTCTGGGCCTTTCTGGTGACTGGTGACAGCATTCTCTCTGGGTTTGTGCCCTGGACCCCTGCTGCAGACAGCCAGGAGACGGCATGACCATCCTGGCAGGAAAGAAGATATTCTAAAGAGACACTTGCTTTCCTCCCTTGGCTAGCAGATGAGTGAAATGGACCCCAAGAAATTGGAATTTTCCCAGGAGTCTCATGGTGGGAGAAAAGAAAATGCTTGAGGTCCTGGTGCTAACATAGGAAGAACTTGTTTTCCCAGGAGGAGATTTCACATGGTTTTCACAGCTTGTCTAACCACCTTGCAGGAGGGACTGGAACAGAGACAGTGATGGATCAGTGATGGGTAGGACCACACCTTGACCTGAACTGCTTAGTTTTGGGGGTTCTTGCCTTCTATTTAAACCCAAACCTCATATCAGCCCCCCACAAATGGACTTGGGGGCTGGTCACTAGACTTTTATTTGTTCCTCTTCCCAATATAACCACATTAAAGAAATCTTTCTCTGCTTTCCACTATTATGTCCCTTTAATTTGCACACTGAGGATAGGTCACTGAGCCTAGCTTTTGGGGATGCCAGGGTACAGCCTCTGACTTTAACAACTCTGATAACACAGTATATGAATTACTTTCTTGTTGCTGTGACAAAATACAATGACTAAAAGCAACTTAAGGAAGAAACCATTTATTCTGGAGTATGGTTCCAAGAATATAGAGTCCATTAATGGCAGGGAAGGCACGGTATGGCCACAAGAGCAGGAAACTGGCTGTTCACATTGTCATCTACACACAGGAAGCAGAGCTCCGGAGGGATGGAGAGGGAGAGAGAGAGGAAAAAGGAGAGGGAGGGAGAGGGAGAGGGAGAGAGAGACACAGAGAGAGAGAGACACGCAGAGAGAGAGAGAGAGAGAGAGAGAGAGAGAGAGAGAGAGAGAGAGAGAGCACGCTTTCAAGGCCCACCCCCAGTGATGCTCTTCCTTTAGCAAGGCTGCATAGGTTCCATAACCTCCTCAAACAGTTCCACCAACTGAGGTCTAAGTGTTCAAATACATGAGCCTACTGGGGACATTTCTCATTCAAGCCGCAACACATGGCTTTCTTTGTGCCCCTCTTAAAGGACTCCCAGACCCTCAGGATGGGACGAAGCATTAGCGTCTCCCAGGCTGACTCATTCCACAGCTGAGGGAAAGAACTGGGCTCTGAGGTGGGATCCATTCAGAGCCTATGGGGCTGTGGATGGGGAGTGCAGGACAAAGAATGATTCATCACCAGGAAAAAGGAAGAGCAGAGGTGAGTACAGGTCAAGGAGCTAGAGAGGCAGAGGTAGAGCACATTGGGGTCACCTGCCCCAGCCCAACTGCAGATCATGGGGAATATATTTGCTGTTTGAGGCTCTTGGTATCTTCCCTGGTCAGGGGGAAGAGGAGTGATGGGAGGGGGGACTCCCACTGGAGAGGAACAGGAGCAGACACTTTAAAGTCCTAAGAACTGGTTTCTTTTCTCTCTCTCTCTCTCTTTTTTTTTTTTTTTTTTGAGTTATTTTTATTTATGTGTAGTTAGGTATACACATGTGCATGCAGTTGCTGCGGAGGTCAGGAGAGGGCATCAGATCCCCAGGAGCTGGGGTTACAGGCTGTTGTCAGTCACCTGACATGGGTACTGGGAGCTGAACTTGGGTCCTCTGCAAGAGCAGAAAGTGCTCTTAACTGCTGAGGCATCTCTCTAGCCCCTCAAGAACTGGTGTCTGCCATAAGCTTGCTGTACAGCTTTGGGAAAGCTATTTAAGCTCTCTAGGCCTCCACTTAACCATCAGTAACAGACCTATTTATTAATTCAATATGTATATACATACACACATCACCACCTGCCTAAGTACCAGGCCTCAGCCTGAGTATTAATGACTCTTTAGGGAATAAGGTAGTCATGGTTTCTCTCCTCAGAATAGAGTAGAAGCTGGAAAAATAAACAAAAAAATAAAACAAAAAATAAATGTTACTCTGCTGGGAAGATCAGGTCCTGGACTAGCACAGAAGATGACCATATAATCTTGCCTGGTTGAGGATGTGGAGGTGATCAGGGAAGGCTTCCCAGAGGAGGTGGCATGGGATCTGAGGCAGGAAGCTAATTAGGCTGGGGGTATGAGGACAATGAAGCACTCACTGGCCCCCAGCCCCCATCTTCCTTTACAACATGTCATCGTAGGAAGGCATATGTAGACCCATTCCTGAGTGTGCTCAGAAACCAGAGCCCTGCCCCTCCCTCCAGCCTCACAGGTCAGCCTCATGGGTTTTGGAGGGTGGAGCAGGCTGGGGGGATTACAGTGTCTGTGCCTGTGTGGCCAGAGAGTACTGAAAGCTTGAGCTAAGTATGACTTTCCCCACAGTCCATGAGAAGCACAGAGAAATGTTCTCTTTGTCTGGGTCCCCTGGGAGTGCCTCTGGGTTCCCACCAGCTTCTCTCTCCTCCTCCTCCCCCGACTTGCTCTCATTTACCCCTTATTGGGCCCCTTTTAGCTTCAGGGTCCCTCAGGGAGACCTGGATATGAGAAAGCCCTGTGGGGAAGGCAAAGACACCTGAACAGGACAATGGACTTAGACTAACCTGGCAGGGAGAGGAGACTGAAGGAATGTGCAAAGGTAACAGATGCTCAGTCAGGGATTGGGGGCAGGGGTGGGTCAAGCCTGCAGTGTGATTATGATACAAACGTGTAGAGGTGAGCTCCCAGGTGAGATGGCCCCTGAGACACTTTAGACACCAGCTAGAAGTGACTTCTGAAGAAGGGAGAATCACCAGGCTCGGGGGAGGCGGGGCATGGCTTTTTTTAATCTGGAATCTTTACATCTTCAGCCACCCTTGTCCCATGGTTACTTTAGCAGAAGGGCAGGAGTGGGGCAGCAGGCTGGGGACATGTGGAGACTCTGACATGGGTCGAACTGGTTATGAATTTAAATAGCCTAGAACAATAGCCATGTTATCTGTTTTTGATTCTTCAGTGGTGCTGGGCTCAGCTGTTTGGCTGGGCTGCTTTGGTTTTCACTGGCATGCATTCAGCTGGGGTCCTCAACTTGCTGGGAGAGAGGCTGAAGTTTCTCTTTCTTTTCATGTGATCTTGGGCCCCTCCAGATAGCCTCAACAGTCTTTGTCCACAGAGTCCAGGGCTCCTAGAAAGCAAAACCAGGTCTTTTTAAGATGTAGGTCTTGAGCTGAGGATACATAGTTCAGTGGTAGAAAGTTTTCTTAGCATGTGCAAGGCTCTGGGTTTCATTTCCCTGCACTGCAGAACAAATTTAAAATAAATAAGTAGATAAATAGCCAGGGGTGGGGCACCCGTAGTGGTGCATGCCTTTAATTCCAGCAGGGGCAGGTGGATCTCTGAGTTTGAGGCCAGCCTGGTCTATAAAGTGAGTTCTAGGCCAGCCAGGGATACCTAATGAGATCCTGTCTAAAAAAAAAGAGGGAGGGGTCTGGAGAGATGGCTCAGTGGTTAAAAGCACTGGCTGTTGATGCTAAAGACTCAAATTCAATTACCAGACCACATGGCAGCTACTTGTTAGCTAACTCCATGCATAACTCCAGTTCCAAGGGATCCAACACCCTCTTCTGACTTTGTGGGCACTGCATGATACATATAGGTATCATATACATAATTTAATAAATTAATTAAAGACAAGCCTGGCACAGGTCTGCTTTTACACTGTCCTGCATTTAAAGTACATTACTCTGAGCTGGGCATGGTGGCACATGGCTGTACTCCCAGAACTTGGGAGGCTGAGACAGGCAGATGGCAAGTTCTCGGCCAGTCTGAATAATTTACAAAGTGGGATCGGATCCTGTCTCAAAAATGAAACATGGGTGGGCATGGCATAGTGGTACAAGTCTTTAATCCCAGAATTTAGGAGGCAGGGACAGGAGGATCTCTGCTGAGTTCAAGGCCAGTCTGGTTTACATAGTGAGTTCTAGGTCAGCTGGGGTTACATAGTGAGACCTGGCTAAAAAAAAAAAAAAAAAAAGTGAGATGGTAGGTAAAGGTGCTTGCCACCAGGCCTAACAGAGGGACCTACCTGGTGTAAGGAGAGAACCAACTACCAAAAGTTGTCCTGTGACCTCCATATGCATGCTGTGGCATGCACATACCTCCCCCCTCTACAGAAATAACTAAAGAAGTTGGTGGTGGTGCTGGGAGTTGAACTTAGGGCCTTACACCTGCTAGTAAGCACTCTGTGACTGAGCTATATTCTCAGACCAAATTTTTAAAAATGAAACAAAACAAAAAATACATTGTCTTGATCAAATTCATGGGCCCAGCTCAAATTCAAGAATGTGAAGGCCAGGGTGTGAATACTAGGAGCCAGGGGTTCCTGGGGCCACTAGTTTAATGGGGATATCACACTGATGGCCTATGTACATGACCATGTCCTTGCACCACTTTCTCTGTTGGCCTCGCCATCTTGCCTCCAGCATCTCAGTCTTTACCTTAGAAAGCGTCTTTGGGGATAACACACTTTGATAGTGAGGTAAGTGCCTCTTTGGCCCCATGAAGTAATACATTTACACACCCAACCCAGACACCTCACCTCCAGTCCCCCAGTGACACTTTTGGTATCCTGAGCCCTTGCCTATTGTGGAGAGACCTCTGTCACTGCTTAAGCCAAAGAGCAATGACAGGGTTTCAAGAAGAGGGTGAGGCTGTTCAGAGAGGAAAAGGACAGGGCTCCCCACTTCTCTCAAGTCCAACAGGTCAGCTATTCCATCTGTGGCCCCTGAGCCTAATCAGGGAAGTCCCCAACATAGCACCTTCCATACCTTTGTCTACTAGGAGCTGACAGGCCCTGAAGGAACTCTGTCAGAAAAATTTGAACATCAGCAGGCTTATAAACTTGGCCAAAGGAAAAAGTGCTTCATGGCTGAAGCACTTAGCTGCATTATAGGCAGCATGGTAGGTACTTTGCTAGTAGTGACTTCCCTGAGAAGAACCACCATAGATCCAGTTTACAGAAGAGGGACTGTGGCTAAAAGGGAGGGTGGATGGCTTTCCCCAAGACTTAGCAATGCCAGGCTTTGAGCCTAGATCACCTTCTTTTGGAGCCTGGGAGTTGTTGCTGAGGAGCCCTGAGTCACTGTTATTATTATTATTATTATTATTATTATTATTATTATTTTGAGGTTTTTTGAGACAGGGACTCTGTAGCCCCAGCTGGTCTGGAACTTACTATGTAGACCAGGCTGGCCTTGATCTCACAGAGATCGGCCTGCCTCTGCCTCCCAAGTGCTGTAATTAAAGGTGTGTACCACCATGCCCAGCCAGAACCCCACTTTAAAAAATTATCTATTTATTTATATTTTATATGTATGAGTGCTTTGCATGCATGTAAGTGCTCTGTGTGTGCAATTCCCAAAGATGCCAGAAGAGGGCGTCAGCTCCCCTGGAACTGGAATTACAGCTGGTTGTGAGCTGTCATGTGGGTGCTGGGAATCAAACCCAGGTCCTCCACAAGAGCAGCCAGAACTCTTAACTGCTGAGTCCTCTCTCCAGCCCCTGAACTGCTTTTGTTGAATTCAAAAAGGGTTTTTTCTGGGGCTGGAGAGATGGCTCAGAGGTTAAGAGCGCTAGCTGCTCTTGCAGAGGACCTGAGTTCCATTCTCAGCAACCACATGGCACTTAACAAACATGCATAATTCCAGTTCCTCCGTGGGCATTGCACAACACAGGTGCATTTACATTTTATATACATGAAGGTAAAACACTCATACACATAAAATAAAAATAATAAATAAATGAATAAAATAAAGTTACATAGTAGGGTTTCTCTCCTTCACCTCAGCGAGAGTTGACCCGTCCACTTATCACTTCATTTAGGGAAAATGGCTGTTTCTAAAAAATTTTAATTTAATTAGTTTAATTAGAAAATTGTTCTTAGACAGACCCTGTTCTTCAACCAATTTCTCTTTTTCTGCATCTTCCTGTATCATACACATAATAGTCATGTACATGGTACATAGACACATGTATATCTGACAAGAAACATAAATGTGTGCTTGTCTACCCAGTTCAGAACATTTTGACTAATGAATGTGCAACATAACATGATAAATGGCTTTGGGAATTAGAGAATAAATACAGAAGGAATTTCCCTCCAAGCCCAACAAACACAATAAGCCCCCTAAGCACAACCAGTAGTTCTTAAATAAACGCAAGATAAAATAAGCAAATGGAAACATCAAGAGGGGCACGTGACTTAGCTGGATAGACATTTTCCTGTGGCTAGAAGTTGAATTGTGGATGGATGTTAGGTGCTGAGCACAAGGCATAGTGGCAGTTGCTACCTGGGGCACTAGGCAGCAATGTATGGTGGACACTGCCACCTCTGGACATATTCATCTTCTAGATACTGGTCATTGATCCACACCTGTCATTGACAGGATCAGCATTTGCTTTCTGGTGAACATTAGCCAACAAGGAACATTGACCCTTTATGGGCAAGGCCACATTAGCCTTAAATGACCTCTGCTGTTACAGACATCACCCTTGGAGGGAACTATGCATGAGTGAACGTCACATGAAGTGAACAAGTGGTGGGCCCTCGTCTCCTACATCCCTGGTGTTCTTGTCCAAAGAAATGTTCTGTGAGCTGGTTTGGTGGCACTTAAGTAGAGCTTCTGCCTCGCCACTGCTTTTTCTGAAAGCCCTTTAGCCATGCAGTATAGAGAAAGCAGGGACTGGGCCTGGTAAAACTGAGGGGAATTCCTGTGTTTGGAAGACTCCGACGGGTCATCCTTGCCAAAACCAGGCATCCCCACTTCTTTGAACTCTATTAATGGGGTGATCAGAGCCCAGCAGGGTGAATTCATGGACAGTGGGGTCTTAGAAGAACCCCGTGTTTGCTTTTCTGCTCTCTTCTTGCCATCTTGGAATTGTTAATCATTTTTGAACAAGCAACCCCCATGCTCATTGTAATTATATAGTCAGTTCTGAAGCACAGAATCCTGGCCACTTACCATGGGACCTGTGTCTGCTCCTCTCTGGGCCTCCATCTCCCCATCTGTGAAAGGGGGACAGGAAGGGGAAGGATTGTGACTTTGACCTTGGCCTTCTCTGTTTTAGGGTTGAGACGTAGTGGTCTGACAGGAGATATTTACAGTTATATAACTTCCCCAATTTATTTACAACAAAAAAACAGAAGCTCAGTGCTTTTTGGAGTTTCAGAGGAGCCCCCCATCTCTTTGATCCTCAGATATGCAGTGGCTCCACTCATGGGCGATGATAAGCAGGAATGAGGGACTGATGGTACCTGATGGATGAAGCCAGCCCTGGGCTGGTTTCCTCATTTGTATGGTGACAAAAGTACTTGGCACAGTTGTGAGGAGGGGAGAAAGGGCATTTCTGGGGTGTCTTATTTTGTGATAGGAACAGCAGTTGGGTCTGTACAAATGTGACTTCATTTCCTGTTCTTGTGACTATTTTCTCCCTCATTTTCCAGGCTCAGAAAAGTCACACAATTGGTTTGTGATGAACTCAGGATATTTTTGTGATGAACCCTGTGAATTTAAAACAGAATCTTCTCTGTATATTCTTATACCCTCACCCTAGGGGCCAGCATTTCTAGAGGGAGGACTAAGACCTAATGAGTGTGTCTGGCTGGTAGGAAGCAGCTAATGGCCTGGCAAACTGCACAGTGTACTGTTGCCAGCTGCCCTTGGCTTTGCTTGGCTGGGACCTGAGGTGTGGGGTTCTATGTGGCCACGAGGTGGCAATGTGGGCCAGATGCCTCAGCACTTGGCTGAAAGGTGCATGGAACGTTGTCAGGAACTCTACCTGGGAGGCTTCAGGTCCAAGGGAGGCAAGAGGTTGGTTATGTTAGGGGTGTAGTTATGTCTCATCTCAACAAATGAGCTGGCAGTCTGATGGCCTTGGTGTCCCATTCTCACAAGAGCTCCAGCCCTGCCCTGTTGTTTATTGCTGGTTTTTGTTGTTTTTTGAGACAGAGTCTTACCTTGAACTATGTAGCCCAGACCTGCATGGAGCTGATGGCCCTGCCTTAGGCATTCTGGTATTACTGGTGTGCACCACCAGCCTCAGCTTCAGCGGCAGACTGAAATCTGAAGTCCCTCTAGGCTCTGTTCCTATCTTTATAAAGATTTCTGTGTCAAGGGCTTCAAGGAATCCCTCCACAAGCACAGCTTTGGAAGGGCCCAGGGCCATCCAGTGACAGTACCTTGCTCTTACCATCCCTTCATTTAAGCCTTTCCTACCTGTGTACAGGGTTGCCCACTTCCCCAACTGAGGGAACACGGGGAACTGTGGAACCCTCCCAATGCTTCAGTTCTTCCTACACTGATGGGCAGGTGCCAGCCTAGGCTCAGGGTCTTTTGTTGCTAAATCTTTCTGTGGTGACCTCATTGGAAAGAACAGCAAATTTCTTGGATGGATGCCCATCACTAGAATGTTCTGGACTCTTGTGTCATTGACCCCTCATTCATGACTTCTCCCAAATGTCAGCTTCCTTGTTAAAAGTGGGGGTTAAAAGTGACTACTGATCTACTTATCCTGAGCCATATAGACCTACTACAGGCTCTCACTGGCTCTGAGATTCTCTTCAGCTAGAGATCTAGTGTGTCCCTGTCCCATCCCAGAACTGGAATCCACCCTCCCCCCACCTTGGGGCAGAGACCCCAGGGTGTTCATTTTGCAACTCAGTGCCAGGCCTGGGATGGAGTAGGTATCAGCAACAGACTGCTGGTGGTGATGATGGTAATGGATACTTCTGTAGACTGGCCAGGTACAAGGACTAACCTCCTGACAAACTCCCAGGGAGCTGGAATTGAGTTGTCACTGGAGGTATGCAAACAGGAGTACCATGACAGCTTAAATGCCAAGGATGACCAAAAGTACTACTTCATTTGGCAGAAGGTAGAAGGAGACTTTGGGGAAATTTCTCAGAGTTAGGGACTGGATCTCCTGAGTGAGAAAGGGTTGTTGGGCAGGGATGGGGCAAGGATAGAGTTCCACAGCAATAGCCTGAGCTGAGGCAGAGGTATGCAAGGGCCCAGCAAGGTCTTGGCTAAGGGTGGATGGACAGTGGGATGAGGGATGGCACAGATAAGGAATGAAGAAAGTGGATAGGGTACAGGCTGCAGTGAGAGGGCCAGTCCACCTGAGTGACTCCCTCCCATGTGGCTTCATATTTCCCCAATTTTGGAACATTATTGGCCTTTCAAGGATAATAAGCTGCCCATGGTGGGGCCCAATTCATCCTTGCAGCCCCAACCCCAGTCCAATGATTGTCAGTGAACATTGGTTCAATGATGGAAAGAACTCATACGTGTTTATTAAACCAAGGATCAGTCAGGTCGGGCTGGGCTGGTGGTGGGGGTGACAAAGCACTCACTGCCTTCTGAGTATCTTGGGGACCAGCCCCAATGCTCACATGGCCACTGATAGCTAACTTCTGTCCAACACCCCCAACACATGCCCAGGACACAGTATTACAAAAGTGAACAAATATGTTTCTCTTCTTTTACAAATGACATGTTTCCATCCTCTGCCAGCAGAGGTGGGGGTTAAAAGTGACGGTTCATTAAAAAAGGCAATGACACATAAAATGAAGACAAAGGAAAGAACCCAGGGCTGGGAAGCTGAGATGCAACCCTGGGGGTGGAGCATAATGTGGATGGGAGACCCTGACTCTTTCTACTACACCCCTGGTAAGGTGAGATAGGCTCTTGGGATCACTGAGACCACAAGGGGCCTTGGAGCTCCCAGTCAGATGGTCAAACTTGCATTGAACTTCTTAGGGAAGCATCTAGAGGCAGTGTCTCTTGGGGGAAAATGGGCACACTTCCAGTCTTGATGATGGGGGACTCCCACCCAGAGTAAGAAACTGACAGATTTAGGACTGATACATCCCAAGCTTCCTGAGGCTCTGAAAGGTGGGCTCACTTTGCTCATGCCATAAGGCTGGCCACTGGACCTAGAGGCCTACCTCTGTGATCTTTACCTTGTTGCTGCTGCTGGGGATAATGAGAAAAGGGCACAGACAACAGCAAGGGGCACCCAGCAAAGGGAGTGGAAGGGGATAGATGACAGGAATGTGCAGAGCCCCCAGTCTCAGCAGGAGGCTGGGCTCTAGTCACACCTATCTGTAGGATCTCAGATGAGCAGGCTTGCTGCTCTAGGCCTCATTTTCCCATCTGTCTCATGAAGAAGGTAGATTTGATTTTCTCTCTAGGCCCTTCTATAATTAAAATTCTACCCAGGATTCCATGAGTAAAGGAAAAGTGGCCTCATAGGTCCAGAGCACAGAAAAGGTGACTAGCTCCTGAGGCCCAAGGGGACCCTCAACTCAGTGGACCTGAGTCAGCACTGCAGTGGTGGCTCCCACCCACCTTTCTCCCACTGTGGATCAGGTCAGTCCAGGCAAAAGGGAAGGCACTTAGCGACAACTGGGGCAGGATGCAAGAAGGGACCAGAGTCTGGTTTGGCATTGAAATCCCTCTGCTTATAGCTCAGGGAAGTGGGCAACTGAGACAATGGGGCAGACTTTGTTACTGGGCATTGGCCACAGGTGCAAAAGCCATCCCAGAACCACAGCTTTGTCTCGATGACACCACTTAGGCCTGTCGATTCCCCACCGGCATTGGCACATTAAAATATAAGTTAGTTGGGACCTGAGCAAGCCCAGGACGGCAGTCTGTCACGTGGCCCCAGGCCACACCATTTGTCACAAGATGTTTGGGCCCCTGGCAGCAGATTCCTGGGTGTCTCCACAGTACAGGATCACCTTGGGGCTGGAGCTAGGCTGCCGGGGGTAGGCACCTTCCCGCACCAGGCGTCGGCACCGCACATCTTGACCCACACTGACGCTCTGTAGTGCAGGGAGGTGACGGAGCAGCATCTCAGGCAGGGGAACCAGGTTGGTGCCTGACAGGTCTAGCTCCTGCAGTGAACCCAGACCCGAGAACACCTCAGGTCCTACCCACTTAAGCTTGGGGTTACCCGACAAGTCCAAGACTTGCAGGCCTGGGAGCTCACGGAAGCCATGGGGTTCTAGTTGGGGAACACCCTGTAGGCTAGCCAGTGACAGGTGAGTGAGGCCTGCCAGCCCCGTGAAGGCACCTGGGCTGATGGTAGACAGAGGGTTCCCATCCAGGCACAGGTAGCGTAGGGGCAGGTCTCGGAGATCAGGCACAGCACGGAGCCGGTTCCAGGCCAGGTTCAGGCCCTGAATGGTGGGTGCAGGCAGGCTAGCCTGGGCTTGATGAGGGAGCAGGCGGTGGATGAGGTTGTGGGAGAGGTCCACGTGCAGTGCCCGGCCCTGGCTGTGGGTGGTGAAGGCAGATATTGAGATTTCCCGGAGCTGGTTGTGGCTGAGGGTCACATCACTCAAAGGGGAGCTGGTGAAGACCTTGGCTGGCAGGGATGCCAGGCCATTGTGGCTGAGGTCCAGTGACTCTAGGTAGCGCAGGCGGGAGAAGGCAGTAGGTGAGATGCTGGTGAGCAGGTTGTGGCTGAGATCAAGGCCAACCAGTGTGGTATAGCCTGGTCCTGCCAGCACCGATTCATTCACGGTCTCCAGCCGATTGGAGGACAAGTCCAGGTGGGCTGTGTCCAAGGGGATGGGCACGGGCACAATGTGGGGTCCCAGGCCGCTGCAGTCCACTCGAGTCAGGCTGAAGCTGTCGAAGAGGCCGAAGGTCTCCTCCTCGCACTGGCATCCAGGGAAGCATGACCTGGTGGTCTGGGCTCCACCCACAGTCAGCAACAGCAATAGCAGGGACCACAGCATGGTGAGGGCTGGAGAGAGAGCCAGAGGTGGGGGGGTGGTGAATATACTGGACACTCTTATCCTATCCTATAAGGCATAAGCCCATGTGTGTGGACACAGCTAGAAGTGTCACTTCTATGTCTTCCTGAAGTAGTCTTAACTCCTAGTCCCTGTTCTTCTCTGGCCTAAGCTGCCCCATTTGTATGGAGGACAGGGTTAGGCCAGGTGAATGGATTTTCAAATGGAAGCAGTAGAAACCTTTCTTGGATGGGATTGGCAGATGCAAGTAGCCTGCTCTGGCTGAAGTGGGAGCACCTGGAGTTTTCCTGGCCTTCCATAGGCATTAAGCATCCTACTTTGAAAGCCACTGGCCCAGATGGTCTCTTGGCTAATTTCTTTTTATCTGCTGATCCAGGGCTGGGGGGCTGCAGGAGACCTAGACTTTGCTAGAGAGAGCGTCACAGTGCAGAGGTCCTGGGAGTTCCATTCACCTCTGCTGAGATCTACAGGCTGGGTGCTGGCTTGACCATCCCAGGGCACTGTCTTCTTTCACCCTCACAAGCATCTTCAAGGCAGATTCCTGTAGCCATTTCACCAAGAGGAAGCTGAGCCTTGACAAGGGTTAGAGATCGGCACAGACATACAGCTAAGCACAGGGTTCTCTGCTGCCACATGGCAGGGGGCTGAGCCCACTCTCCCTGCAGTGACTGTTTCTCCAGCATCAGCATCTTCCCTTCTACTTGGGGACCCAGAGTCTAGTCTCTCAAATAGGCTTGTTACACTCACTACCCCCAGCCCCTGTCCCCTTGCCTGCACCCTACCACCAGCTGACATGGCTGGCACACATCCCTGGCCCTTCCTTTAACTATGAACAGGCAACTGGCTTGTTACCCCCATTGCACAGATGAAGAAACAAAGGCTCAGAGAGAACAAGTGCCTCACCAACTAACACAAAAGCAGGGCGGATTAGTCCCAGGTCCACTCAGTTCTTCCGTTCTTGTCTCCTACCTCCAGCAGGCCTGGTGGGGAGCATGGGGTAGGGTCTAGGAGGGGATTTCTGTATGGACATATGCTACAACTCAAGCCACTTCCCCTTTCAGGCCTCAGTTCCCCCCTGTGCAACTGCAACAGAAACTGTGACATATGCCAGGCACTATGTAAATGTTGTCACACCTGCAGATTGCATGCATCCACACAGGTCAGACTCAAGGTTCGTGTTCAGGCCCACTGAACATCCTGGGGAATGGGTGCTGGGTGATATTAGCATGAGAACCAGAGGGTTATAGAGGGAGAACTTCTAAATGGATATCTGGGGCTACTCCTCCCCCACACAGTGGCCATTCAGCTAGGAGACAGAAGGCTCTTCATCTGGGTGGCCTGTCCTCCTGCCTGTCTCCCTTCCTGGCCTTCCAGGGAAGGGAATAGGGGTGAGGTAGGTGGGGTGAGGGCCTGCCCACCTTCTGGACTGGGGGGAGGGTGGAGAGGGAGCAGCTGGTTAGCATTACTGGCCCTGCATGAAACTTTAAAGGGGCAGCCACTTGATCTGCACTCTGGCTCTGCCCTTAGCCCTGACAAATGGGGCTCTTCTCTCTTATCCAACCCCTGGGTCCCTCCTTGACCACCCCTTTCTTTTGTATAGGCCAATTTGAGGATTAAATCCAGCCCAGGTGCATCCTGGGCTTGGTCCCAGCCAAGGCAGGACAGAGCGTTCCAATGTCTGCACCAAGAGGAAAATATTAGGTTGCCTTAGGCCTCCTTTATTTCTTGGAGCTCTTCACCAAGAGTTCATTACCACCACCAGCACCCCCCGCCCCCTGCAAGCTGATCTGCACCTATATCCCTGCCTGGGATTTAAACAAACTACACAAAGGGCCACAAGAGGTGATTTGGGTTCCCAGAGGCGATTGTACAATGTGTCCACAAAATGCCGAGTGGCTTCTTGTGAACTCCAGCTTATGTAACCTGTAGGGCAAACACAGCCCAAATGCTGCTCTCCTCTGGGCCCCAGCCCTGTCCTCTGTACCACAGGGCAGCAATCTGCCCTGCCCTCCTCACATAAGTCAATAAACCCCACTGAGACATGCTGCATCCCTGAAGAGCTGTGCACAGCTTTCCCTGGCATATCTGGAATTAGTCAGTGGTCCTTATGCTGAGGTAAAGGGCACAGGACTGCTGATGGAGTCCCACCTGGGCTACTTGGCTGGTAAATGCACACGTGGCCAGACCCTTGCTCTGCTCTCACGATGAGCACCTCCCAGGGCCCCTGTTGTCAGGCCTAGGCTCAGACACTCTAGTGGGAAACACCCAGTTGACAGGCAGAGGCTCTCATCCAGTCCTCAAGGCTGCCCTGTAAGGCTGTCACATCCCCATTTAGAGGATCCAAAGAGTCTCTTGCTAATCAGTATGGTTTGGGGACACTACAGGGGAGATGAAATGGAGAGGACCATTCCTTCTTTGAGAAGCTGCTGTAAGAACTGGAGACCCCATGAGGGACATGCGCAGCACAACCAGGACACTGACAAGTACACAGTCAGGGCTGCTCTGTCTGTCCAGGCAGATGCCAGACCAAGTTCCCCCATCCCCCAAGATGGAGACGCCAAGGCCCCCTATCTTGTGTCACCAAACTCCAAGATGCTGACAGGGAGGCAAGAGGGCAACTATGTGTAGGGATAAGTGCCTGAGGAGAGCCCTGGGTCTCAGTCACTGCTCTTCCCTGGACTGTTCTGATCACTAGTCATGTCCCATCCTCTCTATGAGCCTCTGTTTCCCATCTTCACAATAAGGGGTTTAGTACCAGCCCGAGTTGCAGGATTTTAAAGCTGAACAAAGCACTTACTAAGCACAAAGCACTGAGCTAAGCCATGCTGGGGTGTGAGTGGGTGAGAATATCGGGACAGACACCCATTCATGTCAAGATCACTAATACCTTGGTCCCGGGAGATTTGAGTCTTTGTGACTCTCAGTTTTATTTCTAGAGCCTTGATTTCCTCATCTGTGTAACAGTATTAACGTTGCCCCATTCCCATCCAGGGACCTGTGCTATACCCTGGGAGAAGGGCAATGCAGACGACAGGTGGGCAACACAGACAGGTAGCCACTGAGGACAGCTGGGGGAGGAAAGGGATCTCTCATAAATCCCAAGCTGCAGATAAAAGACATCCAGAGAAGAACACAAGGCAGAACAGGGCTTAGAAATTGCATGCAGCCATGGTTTAGGACACAGCAGTTCCTACAAGGCTGGCTATAAGCTACTCAGGGTCCACACTGTCAAGTCCACAGTGACTCTAAGGAAAGTTTGCTCTCCCCACATAACACAGCTTTGGCCACATCATTGCCCTGTTAGATTCTGAGTTAAAACTACAGAGCTCCAACTGCCCCAGGCACTAGGCCTCTAGAAGCTGGGGGCCACTTTCTCCCTCCCCTGCCTGAGCCCCAACTGGGATCTGAACCCTCCTTGTTATCAGAGTAGCAACTTTTCTAACAACTTCCCTAACAATGCTCAGCTGTTGCTCACAGGGCTCACAACACAGAATTCCAGGCTTGGAGCTGGAGGCCCAGAGGGGAAGTGAAGTATCAGCAGCAAGGCAGTGGCAAAGCAAGTCCCAGGAGCTGGGACCTGCCACCTCACACTGCTCCCTGCATCACACACATCCTGTCCCTGCCTGGCTGGCAGCACAAAGCATGCTCTGTCCACATAGGCTCCCAGCACCCCTCCCTCCTGGCCCCTCACACCTCAGGCTACCAGTGGGCCTTCAGCAGCTTCTAAGAAAATTAAATTCCAAACATAAAGTGTGAGTAGCTTAGGGCAAAGCCCTTCCTTCTTTACCTATGCATCCCTTCTCCCACTGGGGTCAAAGCCAGGCCTGGCAGAGGCAACCACAGACAGACGGCCCAGCAAGGAAGCCATGTGGGTCAGTTGCTGGACTTGGGAGTGGCTGGGAATCCAGCCCTGCCTACTGGTTGAGTCTTAGTGTCTTCCACAAGAACAAGATGTGAGGATCACAGAAAATGGAGTGACAGAATGTGAAACACTTTGTAAGTCCTTGGTGGCCAATGATGATCATGATTTTAAACTTACTGCAATCATTTCATTCTTTATATCTCTTCCCACCCAGGTTTCCAAATGTAGTACCAGGTACCTGACAGGTTCTTGGTAGGTCCACTGACCTCTCAGACACACTGTTGATGTCTGTTGGCAAGGTCCCAACCATCCTCCTCCTCTGGGGAATACCTCTCTGGGACTAGGGGTTCAAGTTCAGCCCTCCCACCATGTTCTAGTTAGTTTCTCTATTGCTGTGAGAAAAAACACTGACCAAAACCAACTTGGGGAGAAAAGGGTTTATTTGACTTACAAGCACAGTCCATCATCAAGGGAAGCCAAGGCAGGAACTCAGGGCAGGAACCTGGAGCACAGACCATGGAGGATAGCTGCTTACTGGTTTGCTTCCCTGGCCAGTGCTCAGCCTAGCTTCTTAATACAATACAGGCCCAGGGGTGGCACTGCCCACAGTGGGCTGGGCTGGCCCATAACACTCAACAATCAAGAAAATGCCCCCAGACATGGCCACAGGCCAATCCAATAGAGAAAATTCCTCAATTGAGGTTCCCTCTAACCAGGTGTGTCAAGTTGACAACTAAAGCTATCCAGCACACCTACCAGCCCCAGTTGCCAGTTCATGGCACAGAACCATAGCATTTCTGACCCACAGAATTTTCAGATCCTCCTAAGAACTTCAATGGGGAGATTTTGGCACAAGAGCCAGGTGGGCAGGGGCCTGAGTCTCAGGCTGGCCTGGTGCCCGGCACCTACCTGAGGCAGGCTTTTGCATTAACCAGCTGCTCTTCAACCCCAGCTGGCCTCCAACCTCACCCCACTTAGTCACGAGCAAGCTGACTCTAACAAAGTCCCCAGGTAGAAATTTCACAAGTATCCTGCCCTTTGACCACTTAGCTCTGGAAAGCCAAGTCCAAAAGAATTCTGGAGACAAACTCAGAGCCTCCAGGGCCGACTCTCCCTATAAAATCAATAATGTCACCTATCTGCACAAGCACACCAGCTTGCCATGCATGTCACCACTGCTGTACCACAATCCTTAACTGTGATGATTACCCCCTTGCACAGGCAACAGTGGGACACTATTCAGCCTGTTAGTAGCTAGACCGGGATTCAATCCCAAACATGTTAGATTCAAACTCAGGGTTCCTGTTTGACTTCAACAGTGTGGACAGCAGCTTAGAGCTGGTGATGGGCTATTAAGACATGTTTATCTGCCTGTCCCCTTGTGGGCAGGGAGGGGGGAGAGTTTTGTTTGGTTTGTTTGTTTTTACCCTGGAGCTGAGCACTGGGCCTGGACATAGCAGGTACTATATGAAGATGTATCAGGCATGTAGATGACTGTCACCAAAGGACACCTCAGCCTGTTCCATGCACCCTCAACTATTATGTTTGGTCACCCTGCAAGATAAACAGGTTAGATGGTCACATGGCATTTTACTTGTCTTATGACTATTTAAAGAGGCCAGAGAGGCTCAGTGATTAATCTAAAGTCATACAGCCAGTGAGGGGACCAAGACTGGACCTAGAACCCAGGTATTCCAAACCCAGCACCTGGTATCCTTCATGACATCTCTGGCACAGATGGAACCTAGAAGCTCAGCACTCTCCCACCTAAGGAGTGCCATCTATAGGGAGGTGGGCAAGATCCAATATACTATTTTCTCCTTCTAGTAGATCATCTTTTGGAAAACTGTCAAGTTCCCATCAATATGAAGCAGCACATGACAACATAGGAGACAATCTGGGGCAAAGGAAAGGGGTTTTGCAGACAGGCAGACTGGGCTCCAACGATACAGGGCTTTACATGCTGTGGGGACCTGAGTCTTGGTCCTATAACATGGTGAGAAGCCTGGTACTGCTCCTAGCAAGTTCCTGTACTGATTACTCAGGAAAAAGGATTCAGCCTGGGCTAGCATGAGCAGGTCTCACTGCATGTTCAGTCCTGCCCCTGATGGGTGATGGCAGGGTCAGAGAATGCTAAGGCAAGGCAGGCACACAGGATAGAGAAGAACCAAAAGTTATCCCCAGAGGCCTTGGATTCTTTTACTGTGTACCATTCAGGGTCCTGATCATGTTCCTCAGGGATCTGGGAAGGTCAAAGAGATCAAAGCAGGCTGAAACAGCAGTGCTCAGACAAAATGAGGGCTTGGCATTAATTTAGCAGTCATCCCTGGGCAAGCGGGTCCCTGTCTCTCCTCTTCTTCATCCTCTCATCCTGCCTAGGTCAAATTCAGGAGACCTGGTATAGTACCTTTGCCCCTGCCTCTAGCTACTGCCATGCTGGGTACTAGAGTATAGCTCCCAAAAGAAGGCCAGGACCCCATGACAACACCCCTTCTAAAACCTATTCCACAAAGACAATTTCTCAGGCTGAAGGCCTGCCACTCCCCGGGAACTCTGCTTTTGAAGGGGCTGCTTCTTCTGACAAAGACGATGAAGCCCACCCTCCACACTCCTACCCCTGCCACCCTCTTTGTCTTCCACAAACTTCTGCTTGTTTCATTCAAAGGTATCTGCTCTGTGAGGCCTTTCCAGTCTAATATGCCCCTCATCCTCCAAAGGGTCACCTGGGCTATGCATGTCTGTATACCTGTGTCCATCTCCTCTTTAGCACGGGGCCCAGCCCTGCAGATGGGAGGAAACCAGAAGAGTAAAATGTCAGGAGCAGAGAGGCCTCCTTTTGCTTGGGTGCTTGTTGGAACTCAGGGCTTTGTCAAGTGGTGAAACCAGGTTTAGGATCTGGGCCCATGCTGTTTCAGCCTTTGCTTGTGTCCACATAATGTAATCAGACATCCTGAAACCGCACCTCAACCTATAAGCACAAGTAGTAATTCATTATGCTATATAACATTCATAACACATCAGCAGTGCAAGAGTCAGTATTCATTGAACAGGGGGATTGAGAATCAAATAGGTGAAATGACAAGTCCCAGGCCACAGAGCTAGGAAGCCATGGAGACCCCAAGTCCGGAACTTCTGACTTTAAGACATGGCAGTATCTTGCCTACAGATAAGTCTCCCAGTTTCCAGCACCATCCAAAAGCCAAAGGAAGGCTTCACAACCATCAATCTGACTTTGTGTTGCTTTGTTTGGGTCCCCAGAAGCGCTCTGTGGGCAGGTCAACTCCCAGCTTGAAGTGATGCTAGGTAATGATTCAGCCCCTGCCTTTCCTCCCAGCTTCTGGGCAACTCCTATTCCTGGAGCCCTAGATCTGTTGCAGGAGGCCCTTCCTGTCTCTCCTGTGTATTCTAAGACTTGAGAATATCGATCAGAGTGGCCTGCTCTGCCAGGCCCTTCCCTTGGTTTGCTCCTATGGAACCTGTCTTAGAACTTGCTTTGGCTGGGGACCTCCAGGTTGGGCCTAGCCCTCTTTAGAAAGTCTCCCCAGTTCCCAGCCTCATTTCCCTGAGAAAGGATGGTAAACAAGAGTGCAAGTACATTGCCTCTGCTTTGCACTAGAAGTTATGATTAAGAAGAAAATTGGCCTGAACTCTGTCCCCTGGTCCATCTGTCAATCTGTCATTTAAAAGAAAAGTGACATTTTGGACTCATCACCTTTTGCCCTTACACAGGGTCAGTGAAGCAGGGCTGGGGGGGAAACCCTGTGGACTCAAGTTCCCAGACTATTGCATTATAGCCTTCTCTTCTGAGGAACAAATTAATGCCTGCGAATGGGTCAAGTCAGCAGGGAGGCCCAGCATACACAATAGTGTCCAGGCTCTGGAATCTCCAGCAGTCAGAGCTGCAAGAAAATAGAGGTTGTCCACATCTCCCCCCCTTCCAGAATGAAGATAAGGACCAGAGCTGAAAGTGGCCATAGTGGCCAACGGTTGCCTTTTTCCTGTTTGTGGCCAGTGTGTTGTCCCCTGCTCCCGGCCCACCACACACACACACACACACACACACACACACACACACACACACCGGTGGGTAGCACTGGGCAAAGTTTTTGGGTTAAAGACACAGGTGGAGAGGCCGGAAGAGGACCTTTAGGGTTATCTTTGCCACCCCAGATCAAAAGCTTCGGCAGGGCTGAGCCCCTCCCTCTCGGGGACCCTGCAAGTCTAGACTTATCCAAAGGGATAGCGTAGAGCAAGAAAGGATCGAAGTTTGAGTCACCTCTTGGCCTGGCTAAGTGTGGGCGGACACTGCTCTAAGCCAGTCTGTTGCTGTGCTGGTTAGTTATCCCGTCTATGGAGCCGGGGTGCTCTCATCCCAGCCTTGCGGGAATGACTTAGCCTCAGCCGCCCGGTGCCCTACCATGGGCCACTGACCGTAGCTTCGCTACTATGTGTGTGCAAGGCCCCGTCTCCACGTAGCCCAACCAGGGGTCTGCGTGCTGGGGGCCGCGAGCAGGCCTGGATTCGGACAAGACGTGGCCAACACCTACCAGATCGGAGGGTTGGTCCGCTTACTCTGGGGTCCCGTGCAAGGGCAGAGCATATCCCAAAGTGGAGCGGGTCTCTCCGCCAAGCAGGGAGGCCTCCCGTACACACTCCAAGAGGCGCAGGGCAGAAAACCTCCCGCAGCGCGCTCCTCTCGGGTCTCAAGCCTCAGGCCAGAGTCCTGACCAGACGCCTCTCTCCCTCCTCCCACCCGGGTCCGGTACGGGTGTCCAGCACGCTCCGCCCAGTCCTGGCCCGGGCCAGTCCCAGACACTGCCGATTGCCCCCACCCACCAATCCTATCCCATCCCCTCGCGGCTCTGAGGACCTCCGGAGGTGAGAGAGGGGAGGGCTGCCAGCAGGCGTTGCCCGAGGAACCCGGAGAAAAGTTTGAAGCCAGGTCGGGGGACCGGTGGACAGCAGGGGCGCCAGGAACTTGGGCGGCGTCAGGCTCTCCGAGCGCACACACACCCCACGGACACCCAACCCAGACACGTCGACAGGCACAGACCACGTACGTGCGGACACTCGCGGGGCGCCCACCGTTTTCTACAATCAAATACGAGGCTGCCAAACGGGGACACGGGCACAAGACAGTTGTGCAAAGCCGTGACACACAAAGGCACGGGCATATGTTAGTCTTCGAACCCAGATCCACAAAAGCCCAGAACCTCGAGACGCACGTGTCCTTACAAAGACCCTGGAGGCGCCGGTCCCCACCCCCGGGCCCCGGGCAGAGCCTTTGTCTTCTGGAAGCCCTCTCCCCTAGGTCCCGGCTCCCCACGCGGCGCCGCTGTCGCCCGAGGTCCAGGAAAAGTTGCGGGATCCCGGCGGGACCCAGCCCCGCCCCTCGCGCCAGCCAGCCCGCGAGATCGGGCGGCGAGGTGGGGTCCGCGGCTCGGGACCTCCGCCCGCACGCGGATCGCGGCGCCTCGGGACCCGCACCCACCTGGAAGCTGTCGCCTCGGCACGCTCACCTAGGCGGCCCGGCGCTGGCCCGGGAGCCGGCACTTTTCTCTGCACCGCGCGGCCCGCCCCCCGTCCCCTGTCCCCGCCCGCTACTGGGCTCTTGGGGCAGGCAACTCAGTGGCTGCACAGGCCAGCGGCCAGGAGGCTCAGGGAGTGTCGTCAAAGTGCCAGCCTTGAGGGGCGCTCTCTCAGCCCCGCCCCCCGCCCGCCCGCTGAGCCCGGGTTCCACCCTAGGGAGCGTCTCAAAAGTTCGCAGTCCCCCGCCCACTCCACTAGGCCTCTCCCAGCTTCCTGCATCGCGGATCCCTGCCCCCTCTGCCTCCCCCTGAGCGCCGGAGCAATCTCAGCAGATGGCCGCGTGGTCGGAACATCTGGAGGTCGCTGGAGTGTGTGTGTGTGTGTGTGTGTGTGTGTGTGTGTGTGTGAGAGAGAGAGAGAGAGAGAGAGAGAGAGAGAGTCGTAGGTAAGAATGGGTGGATGGGGGTTTCTTCTCAAATTCTCCGACCCCCCCCATTAAAAAAAAAGGCCCAGAGGCATGGAGGTGGGGAGTCAGCTATTGGTAAGACTGGGTGGATGAGGGTTTCTTTTTCTTTTCAAATTCTCCACCCCTCCATTAAAAAAAGTCTAGAGAGGTCTCTGTGTGAGTGAGTGTGTGTGTGTGTGTGTGTGTGTGTGTGTGTGTGTGTATGTGTGTGGTGTGGAGAAAGAGGGGGGGAGGAGAGAGAGAGAGAGGGGGGAGAGAGGCGAAGAGGCAGCTTAGGCAGAAAAGCTCACAGACAACTCGAGAAAGCAGCAGACTTAACAGACTTGTATTTCTTTCCTGGAGGGAACCATCAACTGGATTTCCAAGAAGGGAAACTGCTCTGTGACTCAAGCAGCTTAGGTCTATCCCTCTTTGCAGTCCATCCTCTTGAGCCACTGCTTCTGCTAAGAAGGACAAGAAAGCATACAAAAGAACTTGAAAAACTGGAGGACTGCAGAGAGAATTTACCTGGTATAGGAATCCCTGGAAGTGGGAAACTAGGCCTGTGTGAGGCTCCCAGCCCCGACACCCAGACAATGCCAACCTCTGGAACCAGGCACTTGCCAGTAAAGGGCTAGAAGAAGTTTTAGTATTGGTTCTGGACCTCCCAGTGACTTCTCCACTTCAGAGAGGGCCTCTGGGTAAAGAAATTGGGCAATGTTCTGCTGCCATGGCCCAGACTTGTTACATTCAGTCTTTTTGTTCCATTTTTCCTTATTACTTAAAACAACAACAACAAAAAATTTGCTTGGACTTGTATGTGTGTGTCTGCCTGAGGAAAAAGGGAATCCTCGGGCAGCGGAATCAAAGCAGCTACTTTGAAAAAAAAGTGGTCATTTAGACCCTCTTCTGTGGTCAACATTATTGTGTGGCCCTGGGGAGTTACAGGGCTGAGCCCTACTGGTTAGGGAGGAGTGGGGAAACTGTGGTTCATACTTATAATCCTGCCTGTTATCCCAGTACTGGGGAGGTAGAGGCAGGAGCATCATCAATTTGAAGCTAGCCTGGCTATAGAGTGAGACTGTCTCAAAAAGCCAAAAGAAGAAAAAGAGAAAGAATCCCATCATCCAGCCTTGGGAATAGGAGACCTTTGGGGATCATCCTGCTAAGTTCTCATCAAACTATCAGAAATTGCACTTTGTGGGCCTCTAGGGTCTCTCTCATAGTTGGCTTGGTAGAATTTAGCTCTGTACTCCTGGGGCCTCCAGGAAGGAGTCTGAAGTCTTCTTTCTATAGAAAGGAAATACACGGAGAATGGTAGGGGATTGGTGAAAGAATTCACTCATTACACCAAATTAAAAAAAAAAAAAAAAAGGTCTGTTTATTGAATACACTGGGAGAAAGTAGAAGGGCAGGAGGATGAGCTATGGGGGGGGCTGATTTTTGGTGGTATCCTCTTTAAATTACATTTACTCTCTCTCTCTCTCTCTCTCTCTCTCTCTCTCTCTCTCTCTCGGACAATTTTTAGGAGTTGTTCTCTCCTTCCACCATGTGGGTCCCTCAGATTGAACTCAGGTGGTCAGGTTTGGCAGTAATTTTCTTCACCTGCTGAGCCATCTCACCAGCACACTGTCCTTTTAGGCTAAGATGACCGGGCATGTATTTCCCATCATGTAACTCCCACCATACAAATGATAAGCAGTCTTGATTGGTCAGTGTTTGAGTCTAGGAAGCTGGGTTTATGGAGACCAGCTCTGTGGTATTCAGTGAAGGTTAATTTTGATTGGCCATGTTCCTTGGTGGGAAAGAGTCTGGGTTTAGGGCCATAATTATTTTTATGCCATAACATACTGAGCAAGATAATGAGTCTCAGCATTTAGCAAAAGCCTTCCATATAGGACCTCGATGGGCTGAGATGTGTCTCAGTTTAAGGAATGATAGGAAACCTCAGGAGGGCCATTTGGAGGAGTGTCAGCCAGGACTGTTGCTTTTTTGCATTAATTTGGTAAGGGACCTTTGTAATGTCTGATGGTCCCTTTCTACCTTTCCTGATGATTGTGGGTACCAAATGTGGGTACTTTATTTGAAGAGCCTTCAAATAAGATGAAAGTGGGGTCATTATCTGACTAGAGAGAGAAAAGAAACCAAAGTGAGTGTCTATATGTTCAAGAAGTGCTGTTGTACCCACTGAAGCCTTTTTAGTCTGAATAGGAAAGGCTTCTATCCATCCAGTGAAAGTAGCTGGTAAATTACCTGTCTTCTTGTAAATAATCCCTCATCCATGCTCCTGTAGTAATCCTAATTAAACTCATTGGCTTATTAAAACAACAACAACAGTAACCATGAAAGTAGAAGGTGGACTAGCTGGGGAGAGGAAGATCAGCAGGACCCCACCCCCTTAGGAACTTGTCCTAAGAGGGTTTGGGGGTTTGGTACAACAGAGTATACAGATATCACAGCCTTACTAACAACTCTGAGGTCTTATTCCAGCCAGTGTCATCAGGTTTTTCGACCTGGGTGTGTTGTAAGGGTGAGTTACAGAGACGGAATAGACTGATGGCCAAATACTGGTAAAGTGTTGTAGCCCTCCCTGGGCTTCAGGTGTTAGGGGAGTTGCCTGGGAAAGGAGTTGGATATTTTGAGGGAAAAAAAATTTATAGGCATCATGAACAGTGACCATCTGGGGAGAGAAAAAGCCCAGATCTCAGGGGGAACTTGAAAAATAGAAGTTTATATTAGTGGGTGCCTGAGTGGGAGGGGTCAAGGAGTGCTAACAGGAGTGTTGGGCCTGTAGTTTTGATGGTAATGTTAGAACTGAGTTTCAACAAGGTATGTCTCCCTAGGAGTGGGATAAGGCAATGCTAGGAATAAATGTGTCAAAGATGTGTTTTTCTAAGGAGGATACCAGAGGGGGTGTGAAGTGGTCTGGCTCTGCTAGGGTCATTCATCAGTTCCAATGAAGAGAAGTGAAGACTAAAAAGTGGGTCCAGGGAAGTTATTCAAGCAGAAGTGACCTCTGTAATGATGAATAAAGTAACTCTAGTTCTTGCCATATCCAGGGTCACCTGAGGCTCTTCGACTGAGGTGAAGAATAGAGGAAGCTGTGTAGCCTTCAGACAAGCTGGGGAAGGCCCCACCTCCCTCATTAGTTCTTCATAGTCCAAGAATAGAATCAGTGGTAACTTTTCATCCTCGTAGCCATAGTGTCTTTGGGACTTTTGGTATTGGGATGACTCTCCCTTTTAAGAGTGAGGTAATTCTACTTCCAGTATCCCTTCTGTTTGCAAAATGGGCACAACCCAGGTAGTGTAAGGAGTTTAGACAGTCTTGACTGAAGTGTCCTGGTTGACTCAATGAGGGTCCCTCCAGGGCAGGGGAGGGGGTGTTACTTGACTTTGATCTCCCCATAAGGATGGAAGGGCCATAGATGCAGCTTTAGGCTGTTTGTCATGCATGGAGGCACCTAGGGTCACCTGGCAGAGCTGTGGATCTTAGGTACGGCAGCTGCCATGTACTGAGCCTGCTGCTTATTGCATTCCCTTCTCTTCCTCTCCTTCGCAGTCCTCAAGGCCGCCTCCCAGTGACTGAATACTTTGAAATAGAATAGGGAAAGAGGTTTTGAGTCCCTTGTCCAGCTTTTCAAGATTTTGCCTGATACCTGAGGAGGCCTCACTGATGAAATGGACTGAGAAATAGCAAGGCCTTCAGGATTCTCTGGGTCCAGGTTGGTATATGTATATACAACCTCAGCTAATCTGGAATTTAACAGGGCTGGGTTCTCAGTGGGGTCCTAGGTCACCTTAGTTTGATATAGTTGACAGGCTTTATCAGCACTGTTTTTATAGCTTCTGTTTAGTGTGCTTACTTACTGCCCTCCTTCCCTGGATGCTTCTCCTAGTAAAGCTTCCTAGGGTCTGTTCAGGGACTTACATCTTCCCCAGGAGGGGCCTCCCATGGGATTTGGACTGGGATTCAGACCTGGGCTTCCTTAGCCCATCACTCAGCTAGTGACAAAGCTCTTTTCCTCATCTGTCGTATAGCAGGTAGTTAAAATAATGTATAAACCTTGTCAAGCTCGGTCAAAGGAGATGGAGAGGATCTGAATGCTTTGACAAAAGTGAAGAGGTCTTGGCTAAAAAAGCCCATTTTAGTTTCCTTCTGGCTAAGGTTGATATGAAGAATGGAGTGGGAACACTTTGTGCTCAGTGCTCCACTGGCTACATCATGGAGGGGGTGTGCTGGATAGCTTTAGTTGTCAACTCGACACACCTGGGTAGAGGGAGCCTCAACTGGGGAATTACCATCATTGGACTGGCCTATGGCCATGTCTGTGGGGCATTTTCTTCATTGTGGGTGATGTGTGGAGGGGTCCAGCTCACTGTGGGTGGTGCCACCCTGGGCAAGTGGGCTGGTATTATATGAGAAAGCAGGCTGAGCATGAGCCAGGGGAACAAGCCAGTAAGCAGCGTTATTCCATGGCCTGTGCTTCAGCTCCTACCTCCAGGTTTCTGCTCTGAGTTCCTATCTTGGGCTCCCTCTGATGAACTGTGACTCAGGAGATGTAAGCCAAATAAACCTTTTCCTTCCCACATTGGTTTTGGTCAGTGTTTTTATCATAGCAAATGAAAGTAACTAAGACAGGAATTTGGACCAGAGAGTAGGCTATTGCTGTGACTGACCTGACCTAGTGTTTTGGGGTGGATTGTGGAAGTTTTTGGAACTTTGGCCTGGAAAAGCCATTGAGCGCTTAGAGTTTAGTGAGCTGTTGCTGTGCAACTCTGCTGAAAGAGATGTAGATGACAGAGGCCTGGCTTGTGAAGCTTCAAAGGGAAGTAAAGATTATCAGGACTGTTGTATGATATTTTGAATTGAGAATCTGTGGTCCACTGGAGCTGAAGAATCAGCTGTGATTAAGAAAAGGCCAGAGGGCTGGAGAGATGGCTCAGCAGTTAAGAGCCCTGGCTGTTCTTACAGAAGACCTGGGTTCAAATCCCAGCACCCACATGGCAGCTAACAACTGTCGGTAACTCCAGTTCCAGGGGATTCAACACCCTCCTCTGTCCTCCATGGGCACTGCATGACATGGGTGCACTTACATATGTGCAGGCAATACACTCATACACATAAGTAAATAAATAAACCAGAACCACTGAAGTGAAACCCTTGATTTACTGGGACAATTGATGCTGGTTAGCTGGGGCTGAAAAATCAACTGTGAGTAACCAGAGACCAGCAACACTGTGGTAAAATCATTTAGGAGGTATTTCCTCAGGGTCAGCACACAGAAGCTGTGGTCCAGAGGGGGCCTGAGCTCCATCTCAAGTTGGAAGCTGGACTTGGTAATGTGTAAGAGTTCTGGTGCTGAAATCATGAACGGGTCACAGAGAGCAACTGAGGCTTGGCCTCCTGAGAGGCCACAAAAGGCCATTGGTGAAAGTGCAGCCTCAGTTGCAGTGACGACCCCAAGACTGAAGGGGTCATCTGAGAGAATCTGAGGTTTCGCACCCTGAGAGACCAAAAGGGCCCATTGGTGAAGGTGCAACTTCAGTAGAGACTACAGCATATTAGAGATGACAGGACCATGGGACAACCACCAAGGGCAGCAACAGGTCTAGAGTAGAGCCAACCTGAGCCTACCAGACAAGCTGTGTGCTATGGATGGCAGAGCCAGAGAAATGGAACTACCTAAGCCCTTTGGAGCCCAGAAGATTGTGAGTGAATCCCAGATGTCCAGCCTTGAGCTATTTTACTAGACTTTGGTTTTGCTTAAGAATACCTGATTCTTCCCTTTTGAAATAAAACATTACTTAACTTGTTTTATATTTTATGGGAGCCCAAAGTTGAGAGACTTTTAAAAGAGACTTTGGGCTTTTAAAGTGTTTGTGTTTTTTAAAGGACTATGGGACTTTTAAAGTTGTACTATTTTATGTTATGATATTAACATTAACATTGTACCTGGGGGATAAGAAATGCAAAGCTTGTGGTTTAATAGTGGTGTGTTCTTGATGGTTGAGTAATGTGGGAGGGCCCAGCCCATTGTGGGCAATGTCACCCCTGGGCAGGTGGTCCTGTATTGTATAAGAAATCAGGTTGAAGTTGGGCGTAGTGGCGCATGCCTTTAATCCCAGCACTCAGGAGGCAGAGGCAGGCAGATCTCTGTGAGTTCAAGGCCAGCCTGGTCTACATAGTGAGTTCCAGCACAGCTGGGGCTACAGGGAGACCCTGTCTCAAAAAATACCAAAAAAAAAAAAAAAGAAATCAAGTTGAGCATGGGCCAGGGGAGCAAGCCAGTAAGTCGTGTTCCTCCATGGCCTCTGCTTCAGCTCTTGCCTCCAAGTTCCTACCCTCCCTCAGTGATGAACTATGACCCTGGAGATGTAAACCAAATAAACCCTTTCCTCCCCAAGCTGGTATTGGTCAGATTGTTTTGTCACAGCAATTGAAGGCAAACTAGAACAAGGGAATACAGGCCTCTTTCAGCAGTAGGAGGTATCTGTTCCTTAAAGTTATTACCTGAATGCGTATGTGAGGGAGAACGTGCATCAGAGCCCTCTGGATATGGGAAAGGGGTGAGCCCTTTTGGGGAGGTGGGCTTGGAGAGTGGTCAGTGGGATGAGGTGGCATATAGGAGGGTCACCAGGCTGTCTTGGCTTTCTGAGGGCTCTGGCTATCTAGCCAAACACATGCAACAGGATTTGGTTTTTGGAGGTTTAGATCTTGAGAAAGGGACATGAAAGATTGGATGCAGAGGATCTCAGGTGGTTTAGAAAGTTATGACAGACGTGGCCAAGTTGAAGAACAGTGCTGTGGTTTAGTGCCAGTAAGGGTCACATTTCCAGATCTCACAATTTGTACTGCAGCCAAGCCACATTACAAAGGAACACAGGATGTTTCTTTTTTAGGGTCTGAGGATCAAATTTACCTTAGTTCTTTAGACTACATCCCAGTGGTGAGTCTGAAAGGATAGGAGGGGCCTGTCCCACATTGAGACAAAGGTGAGTGACCCTAATTCCTATCAGGACATGCCTCTAGAGGAAAGGGCTTCAAGATAAAGGGACTCATGGTACAGCTTAAAAAGAGTATCTAACACTTTTGAAAGGACCTTCTGATGAGGTGTTTGCAAAGGACTGGAGGTGCGACTTTATAAAGGGGTATCCTTTTCCAAAGGCTCTCTTGGAGTTGGGGGCCAATAGTAAATACTAGGCCAGGTTCAGAAAGGGGGAAGATTTAACCAATCTGATGTCTGTTGTAGGGACATTCTCAGAGGAATGAAATCAGACTCAGGAGGGCTGGTGAGAGGAGAAGGAAAGAGAAACTACAGGATGTAGAGGAGCATCCACTGTAAGGAACCCAGATCTGCCCAGTAGATGCTGCTGCATGGTAAATGCCAGGTACAGGGACTGTGCGGAGACAACAGTCCTTTTCTTTTTACACATTGTTCCAGGCCTTCAGATCTCACAAAAGATTTGTGTTAGCCAGAGATCCTTGATTGCCAAAGGAAGAAGACCATTGCACTGAAAGGTCTGTTAGAGAGGCCAGGACCCTCACCCCTGAGGGCTGTAGGTGCTATCTGAGAGAACAGAAAGGCCTTTAGATTTCATCAGAGTTGCCCCAGTCAGAAATCATGAGCCCAAGCCTCAAGGGAGGGTCCTGAGTTAGAAAGAAGAGTTCCCAGAGAAGGCTGGGTTCCTTACCCCTCGGGACAATGTCAAGCATGCACTAGAATAAGGGGACCTTCCAGCCATGCCCAAGTGGGCCCTGCCAAAAGCCTTCAAGTGTCTGGGAGCTTGTAGAACAAGAATTAAGAAAGGACCCACCAAATGGGGGAAGGGAACAACTGGCAGGTTGGCAAAAGAACTCAGAGTAGGAAAGGAGGTTATCAAGTACAGTGCATGGGCACAGTGGGCAAGGGCTATAACAGAGAACCAGAGAACCATCCTCCTGCAAGAGATGATGGCTCTGGAGGTGGTGGTGGGGGTGCAGTGGGGGTTATTTTGGAGCTGTCCTCTTTTGGTTAGGGCAACCCACCATGCAGTCCTGAATGGTTGCTGTTTGATTCTGGGCAGAGCCTGGGTTTACAGTTTTGGTACTAAGTCACAGTTAATTTTGATTCTCATGATTTGGTTGGAAAGGAGCCACTGTTTTCTTTGGGGAGAATGTTTACTGGATCAGGCTTACATTGTGGAAATTCCCAGTCAAGGACCCCACTCTCTTTCTATGGTGTCTCAATCATGGCCTTCTCTCCATATGCCCCTCTCCTTCATGAAGACTTGCTGCCTAGCTGGGAGAGGGACTTGACATCAGCTTCTGGGGAGGGCCATACTTCCATAGGTGTCAGGTTCCATCTTGTTTTTTTAAAAGTCTCTGGTAATTCTGAAGTCAGTATGGGGACTGAGGGACTTGGCAAGAGACACTCTCAGACCAGCTGAGTCCTCCCACAAATTTCCCCCACATACATTCACATCTTTAAAGCCCTGAGCAGACATGGCCACCAAGCCTCTCCTCAGATTAATTGTGGAACCTCAAACGGGATGGGTGAGAACTCCAGTCATCCCACTGGAGGGCAGAATCCAGTGTGGGCTTTGCTGGTGTCTCAGCAGTCACTGTGTGATGAGTGTTCCTCCCCTCCTGCCAAATCAAATGTGTGCTTCTAAATATTTCTCCCACTCTCCCACCTCCATTCTTTTCCTCTTGTCTGGAAGGCTTTTCTCAGCCCAGTCTACCAGCTGCAGTCCTTGCTGGCTTCCAAAGCTGCCACCTCCCTCACTAAGACATTTCCATTCCCAGTTTCTCTTTCCTTGAATCTGGACGTGCTTGTTGAGTGCCAAGGTATAACCTGCTTTTCAGCCCTTCCTCCTGCCAACACTGTGCTACTGCACGATGGTTCCCTGCAGTCTGGCGGGTCCAGGTTTTTGCTCCTCTTTGCCGTCTACAGAAGCGCCCCTTGCCGTACCTACTCAGACTTTAACTCAGGCAAACCCCTTGTACCATCAGTCCTTTACCATGAAGAATCCTTTGTTTATGTTGCTAGGGGGATACCAAGGATACCTCCGCATGAACAACATGGTGAGGTGCAGATCTCGAGCCAAACCCATCAGGTGTGAATCTCAACCTCAGCGTAGACAAGTTCTTACACCATTCTTGCAAGGTCATGTTAAGGATTAAATGAATTAATGCATGTTGAATATGTGGATCAGTGCCTGGAATGCAGTAAGCACTTGATGAATACTGGCTATTAAAAACCCAATATATTAATTTAAATTTTATATTTATGAGTGTTTTTGTGTGCATATATGTAAGTGCACCCATGAGTGCATGCCTGTGGAGGTCAGAAGAGGGCATTGGATCCCCTGGACTGGAGTTATGGACGGTTGTTAGCCACCATGTGGGTGCTGGGACCCAAACTCAAGTCTTCTGCAAGAGCAGCCAGGGCTCTTAATTGCTGAGCCATCTCTCCAGACTTCAAATTGGCTCTTTCTCTATCATTTATTAATTCATTCAACTGCATTGGAAAAACATTTGTAAAACTGTACATGGAATAAGATTCTGAGAAGACGGCAGAAGAGGAAGCATCAGGAATCTATCACAATGACACTGGTGGGTTCTGTCTGCCGCAACTGTTTTGAAAATCTAGAGTCTGTTGAAGGCTGGGAACCTTCAGGGCAAGACTTGGTCAGTAAGCTAGTTAATTTCAGTCCATTTCAGCCAGTAACCCTGCAGTGTGGCAAACCACTGGGCTTGGAGTGACCTGCACACAACTTGTGGGAGGCAAGGTGCTCCGAAAGGATGCAGTCCTCAGTACAGGCTCATTGCCCTGAACTCTGATTCTGGTTGTTGCTTCTGATAAAGAGACACATAGAGGTAGGGAGGCTTTGTTGCTGTACTTCCCCAAATTTTGCAAGACTCAAGCAATTTCCAGGGAACTCAGTGTCCTTCCTGCTCCTTTTTTTTTTTTTTTTTTTTTTTTTTTCTTGTTTCCCTTTGGGAGCCAGACATTAAAGGTTAGCCATTCCAAAGCAACTGTATGTACAGAGAAAGCTACAATATGACCATACATGTCCAGGGAAGGCGCAGGCTCAGAGAAGGCCCAAGATCTTGTTTATACCACAGGATGATCATGGAACAACTTTTTTTTAATTTGTTTTATGAGACAAAAATTTTAATATACAGCTTAGGCTGTCCTGAAACTCTATGTAAACCATGAACTTGTAATTTTCCCGCCTCTGCCTCCACAATGCTAGGAGTATATGGAAGACCACTGTGCCTATCAAGACAGCATTCAGTGAAAAGAACAACCAAACAATACCCCCACCCCCAAACACGGCAACCCTTGAGAGGAGAATTTTATTTTCAGACCTACTATTACTAGTTTAATTTTTTTTAAAACAGGGTTTCCCTATAGCCCCAACTGGCCTGGAACTTGCTATGTAGACCAAGCTGGCCTCAATCTTATTGAGGTCCACTTGCCTCTGCCTCCTGAGTGCTGGGGTTAAATGTATGTGCCACCACATCACAGCTAAAATGTTCAATTTTTAACAAAATATATACAAGGTACATAAGCAAGTAGGAAAGTGTACCCTATTTAAAGAAAAAAATAGGGGTTGGTCAAGATGTCCTATAGGTAAAGGGCAAGCTTGTCATCTCAAGTTCAATCTCTGGAACTCACATAAAGTTTGGAGAATAGACTCCACAAAGTTGTCTCCTGGCCTCCACATATACATTATGGCATGTGCATATTCCACTCCATATATCATACATATGCACAATAATAATGATAATGGTAATGATAAAATATTTTTTCAAACAGTGGAATTTCATCACCACTGAAATAAAAGTTTTTTAAAATAAATTAACATGGGGCTGGAGAGATGACTCAGTAGTTAAGAACACAGGCTGCTCTTGCAGAGGACCCAGGTTCAAGTCCCAGCACCTACATGGCGGCTAACAACCATCCATAACTCCAGTTCCAGGGAAATCCAATGCCCTCTTCTGACTCCAAGGGCATTGCATGGCATGTGTGCGCTTACACACACACAGGCAATATACTCATACCCATAAAATCAAATACTTTTTAAAAAGTAAAAAGAATTAACAGAAACTGAGAAAGATCTAATGTCAGATTTGTTCCAAAAGACTTTAAAATAATCAAAGATACGGAAAAAGTCAAGAAAATGATGTATGAGCAAAATGGAAATATCCAAGAAAAGAGAAAAATCTCAAATGGAATGTAAAGCTGAAAAGTACAATAACTGAAATGGACATTTCACTGCAGGATTCAAAGGCAGAGTTCAGGAGGAAAAAGACAGCAAATCTGAACACATAAAATAAAAATAATAAAAAATGTTAAAATTTTAAAGAAATGTAAACAGAACTCAAAGAGCTGGTAGCTTGATACCATCAAGCCAACCAACAGATGCTTCATGGGAGTCTTAAAAGAACAGAAATGAGTAGGGAGAATATTTGAAGAAATAATGGTTCGATACTTTCCAAATCTGATGAACAACATGAACATAAACATCTATAAATTCAATTAACTTCAAGTAAGACTTCAAAGAAGCCCACATTGAGACATTATAATTATCAAAATCCAGACAACAATCTTGAAAATCTCGACCAGAGCAAACTTGAGAAGCAATGTGTCACATACAAGGGATTCTCAGTATGATTGTCAGCAGATTACTCATCAGAAGCTTTAGAGGCCAGAAAGCAATGGACAGATACAGTCAATGCACTAAAAGAAAATAAAACAAACAAAAAACCCTGTCAACCAAGAATCTAGTATCTAACAAAACTCCTTCAAAAATCAGGAAAGATTAAGATGTTCCCAATTGACAACTACCAGCCGTGCCCTGTAAGAATACTTAAGGGAGTTCTACAGGGTAAAACAAAAGGATGTAGATGAAAATAGCTATATGAAGGAAATAAAGATTTCAATAAAGATTAAGTGCACAGGTAATTATAAATGCTAGTATTACTGTAATGATGATTTACAACTCTATTTTTTGTTTCTATATTATTGAAAAAGAATGATTAGTTTATGCCTTGAGGTACACAGTGAATAAATGTATACTTTTGTGATTTCAACAACTAAAAGGGATAGAAGAGGAACTGTTAAAAGAACAGTTTGTATATGTTATTGAAGTTAGGCTGCTACAAATTCAGAATATAGAATTACAACTTTATGATGTCAAATGTAATTCCACAGTTCAAAAGGACATTGCTATAAAATATAAACAAAAGTAATCGAAGGAGGAATTTAAATGTTTTGTTACAAAACCCAGCAAGACATAAAAGCAGGAAGTGAGGGACAAAAACTATAAGGCATATATAAAGCAAATAGCAGGGCTAGAGAGATGGCTCAGTGGTTAAGAGCATTGGCTGTTCTTACAGAGGACCCAGGTTCAATTCCCAGCATACACATAGTGGCTAACAACCATCTGTAACTCCAGTTCCAGGGGGTCCGTCACCCTCTTCTGACCTCTGCAGGCATTGCACCACACAGGTGCACTTACATACATGCAAGCAATACACTCATACACATAAAATAAAAATAATAAATAAAAAAGCAAATAGCAAAATAATGGAGTAAACCTGTCCATTATCAGTACAGCAGTCATTCCTTATCTGTGGGAGATATGCTTCAGGACCCCTAAAACTACAGATGGTACTGAACCCTATATATGCTATTGTTTTTCATAGGTATGCAGATATATTGGAAAGTTTAACTTATAAATTAGGTACAAAAAGAGATTGGCAATGGTAATTAATAAACTGGAACCACTAATCTAACAATATACTATTATAATAGGTGAATGGTGTCTCTCATTGTGTGTGTGAGATACAGTGCAGGTATTACATAAGGATCGTATTATATAATGGATATAATGGATTATATAATGGATTAAAATAAGAATAAGGATTGTATTACAGAATGGAGAATCTGGATAAAGGGATAATTTATATCATGGGTGGGATGGAGTGGGACAGAGTAGAACAGGGTGAAATTTCATCATGCTATTTAGAACAACTTAAAACTTTTGAATTGTTTGGTTCAGGAATTTTCCATAAATATTTTCATATCTTAATTGGCTAGGCAATTGAAATTATGGAACATGAAGCTCAAAATAAGAGACTACTGCAATTGCTTTAGTTACCTTTTCATTCATTTATTTACGTAGGCTGGGCTGGAACTTTGGATCCTCCTCCCCAGCCTCTGGAGTGCTGGGATTACAGGTGTTAACTACAATGACAGAATGGATAAAAACAGCACGTGATTCAAACTACAGATGCATCTTGTTTTATGATGGGGTTATGATACAATGAAGCCACTTTAAGCTGGAAACATAAGTCAGAAATGCACTTAACACACCTAATCTACCAAGTATCCTAGTTTAGTATCACAGTGTATTGGAGGGGAACTGGCTGCTTGCCCTTGTGAATGGCTGACTGGAACTGCAGCTCCATGCTGCTGCCCAGCATTGTGGGAGAGTGTCATACTGAGTTTCATTATCTGGGGAAGAGATCAAAGCTCAAAGCACAGCTTCTACTGATTGCATATTGATTTTGCACCAATGTAAAGTTAAAAATGATTAATTCAAACCAATGATTAAAAATGGGGTATGGGAGGCTTGGAAGGCAGAAAGGAAACCATTAGGGACCATTGATCTATACTTCCCACAAGAGATTTACTTTAGAGTCAAAGACATAGATAGGTTAACAGTGAAGGAATGGTAAAAAGGTCTTTCAGGAAAGTAGGAACCAAGAGAATGGGGCGCTTACACCAGGATTGCACAAATAGACTTGAAATAGAAACAGATTACAGGAGACAAAAGAGACATTGTATAGTAACAAGTTTCCATATAGCAAGTTTCCATATAACAATTATAAACATTTATACTCTTAATGAGTCTGTCAAAATACATTAAGCAAAGCTGATAGAATCTGAGAGAGCAACAGACAGTTCTGAAATAACAACTGGAAATGCCATCCCCTCCCTCTCAGTGGATGGGACAGCAAAGGAGAAGACAAGGAAAAAGGCCTTAGACCACACCACAGCCATCCAGGTCTGACTGGTGTTTCCTCCAAGGGTGTAGGTTCAGTTTTCCAAGATGAGAAGATGGAGATGGGGGGGGGGTCATGGCTGCACAACCTCTATTTAATATTGCTCAACCAAACACTTAAAAGGCTTAATATGATAGGAATATTGTATTTTACTACAATGAAAACATTGAATAATAAAGGGAAAGGGAAACTGAGGCAGGAGCCTGACTGTAGGGCCCAAGAGAATGCTATGGGTTGTCGAAGGTATGGAAGGCACAGAACAAAATAGAAGGTGGTTTTGGCCTTTGGAAGGGGCACGTTGGAAAGGCTCCCTTACCCGCACTCAAGCAGGTGACGGGGCTGTTAAGAAGCAGTAGGCTGTTCTAAGAGAATATAGCAAGGAAGAGCATTAAGTATAATGAGCTAAGGTCTTAGTCTGCACATTCCCCAATTTGGTGGTGGTGGTCAGAGGTCAGGGACTTGTTTTCTGAGCAGCTGCCACAGAAGTCTGGGCACTTCCCTTCCCTGGCCTATGTTCCTTTCTAGGTTCTTTTGATCCCTATATCCAGGGCTGAGCTCATCTGTACTTCAGATAACATGTGATGCTTCTACCATTGTGGAGTCAGCAAGTAGCTGGAGGCCCTGGGGATCCAGTATTGTGAGATACTTTATCCCCATTACTCCCCCCAAACCCTGATTTTGTAAGCAGGAGACTTGTCCAAGGTCTATTGAGCAGGAAAGCTTCTAGACTCCCAGGCAAGGGTTCTTTCTACCTGTCTGCACCGCCACTGTGCATTCCCCCTTGCCCACCCTGACTTTCCGTTCACCTGTCCTGCTGTCTTGACTCACTATTTGTTCCTCATCTACTCGTTTGACACGTTTTCCTGACAGGCCTCTAGAGACATGTCTGATCTTGGCTGGGCTCTGGGAGCTCCCAGTCAGGGTGGGCCCACTAACCCAGGCACATCATAGAGCCTTAAGAGTTTGAATGTCTGCTGGTAACGGAAGCTGGACATGCAACAAGAAGGGCCAGGCCGTTGCTGGAGCAGTCAGGGAAGGTGTTATGGGACATGGGGTGGAGGCTCCTGTTGGGCCTAGAGAAGAGAGAGGATGGCTTAGCAAAGGAGCAACATGACCAAAGACTTCAGGGAAAGTATGGAGCAACAGTGGTTCACTGTGGCTGGGATATAGGGAATGAGGGGCTCTAGCTAAGTTGGGCTGAGAGAAGGGAAGCAGAGGGAAGCTCTGAGGACTCTTACCTATCTCCTACTGGTCTATTGGTTTCCTCCCAGATGTCTGACAACTTTCTCCTGCTTTACCTGCTCCACCTTCTACCCCACACACTTCCTCATTCTCTCCCTCTGTCCTCTGTCCATCTTATTTTCTCCTTTGAACCTATCAGTTTTTGCCAATAACCCAGCCCTTCCCATTCCCCCTTGTCTCCTTACTGAGGACCTGATTATGTCTTATATGCTGCAGGCACAGAGCCCCCATCACAGACACAGGATTCCTGGCTTTGCCACCATTGACTCTGACACTAACAGCTTATGAGTAAAATATTCACAGGGAGATTTCCAACCAACAAAGTCCTCCTGATCCATTTCACTGGCACCTCATGAAAGATGTCATGGGAAGGTGTCCATTTCTACCAGGACCCAGAAGCCTCCTGACCAGATCAGGCTAGCCTACTAGGACCCAGAAGCCTACTGACCAGATCAAGCATCACCCTAGATGGCCAGTGAACCCTGGGGAACTCTTTTATCTCACTCAGGATAACTCCGTTATCAGAGTATTGCATGCAAAGGGCTGTGTGCCTAACTTATTACTTTCTGTCCCAGGACAAACAACTCTGAAATGTTCTGAAAGCACGCTAGGGTCAGTGTCAGCCAAGTTCAAATGAGTCCTAGCAAGAGATTTCCAGATTTTTAAACAATAGCTTATAGTAAGAAATCCATAGTACCACACAACTGAGACACACACAGACATACCCAGTATCTGAAACAGAAGTTTTACAGACAATATCCAATCTCCCAGTCTCATATTTTCTTTTTCTGTCTTTTTATTATTTTTATTTCACATGTATGAGAGTATTGTCTGCATGTATATAAGTGCACCTATGTCATGCAATGCCCAAGGAGGTCAGAAGAAGGTGTCAGATCCCCTGGAACTGGAATTATGGACGGCTGTTAGCCACCACATGGGTGCTAGGATTTGAACCCAGGTCCTCTGCAAGAGCAGTCAATGTTCTCAACCACTGAGCCATCTCTCCAGCACCTTTCTGTCTTTTTATTAGGAATAGCAGCCAGGCATGGTGGTGCACACAATGGGAGATGCGAATACTGCTGTTTTAGTCTCACATTAAAACAAGACACAAGAAGAAAAGAATTCCTCCTTGCTCAGCCTCCTTGGTTCCCTCCCTGCCCAGCTCTTTCTTGCTCAGGACCTAGCACACAGTGAACATTTGTAGAGGAATGGACTTTAGACTCAAGGAATATTAAAACCATACATAGAACCACCGTGTCAGCCAGGCCTGATGGCACATACCTGTAATACAGCATTCAGGAGGTTGAGAGGGGAGAAGCTTGGGTTAGAGGCCTGCCTGAATTATATAATGAGACCTTGACTCAATAAACCAAACCAGAGCAACAAACAAACAGAACTACCCTGGGGTCCAGAGGGAACAGCAAATGGATGTTAGGAACATGGACTACTCTGATTAAAACAAAGGGTATTGTAGTAATCATGGAAACAGTGATTGGATTCACAGAGTGTAGACACATGAGATCAGGGAATATTTCAGTTTCAATGCTTCCCAACTGAAATCTCTCTGATTTTCAGTTTTCTGAATTGCTGATAAGAGGCCCCACCCTGTTGATCTGGTAGCTATTTGGGGCAGATGGGGCTACTGAGTCTGATTGAATATACACACCTGACTCCCTTTGTGCTGCAATGGGTGATGCCTGATCTGTTTCTCTTTGAAACCAGATAACTGACCTGAGTTGGCTTTGGGACCTGGTTTTCTGGGGGCCTAGAAGACAGAGCTCCTTCCCTAGCCGGGCATATAAGGGAAAGATTCTCAATCAGTGCAGGCCAGATTGCCTCAGAAACCTGAATTTTATAGGGAAACTAAAGCTCAGAGAGGGTAAGAGTTGGGGTGATAGGGAGAATCTGTTCCTTGGCCTCCTAGACAGGCTCTTCCTTAGACCCCCCCCAAAAAAAACCACTGAGCTCACAAGTGGAAGAGCCAGGGCTTGAATCCCAGCCTCTGACTGAGTCTTCTGCTCTTTCTGCTATACCACACTGTCTCCTTAGTCTCTCATCTGCCCCATGTCCTGGGAAGTGAACAGAGCAGAATGCTAATGGGGAAAAGATGGTTCATCAAATATGGCAGGGAGAGGAAGAGAGCAGGCCTGACTTTCAGCAGGGGTTTGGTGGTCTTGGCTTCACTAATTCATAAAGAACTCTTTGAAGACTCTGTTTTCTTTTCTGTAAAATAAAATTATTACCTTGCAGGACAGTGGAAGGGACTCCCTGGAATCATTAAGGAAATGTCACTATTTGGTATGTGTTTGTTAGCAATAATAAGAGACAGGGTTTAGCAAACTTGCTGAACAACAGAGGTGACCCAGCTTACCAACTGCTTTCAGAACTGAGGCCAGAGGGTGGTGAGTTGGGGGACAATGGAAAGGACTAATATTTACTGAGTGTCTGCTGTGAGCCAGGCATTATGCAGTGTCACGATTGCTGGTGTTGTTCACTGCAAAGCAGGAACAGTTAGCTATCTGATTTCACAAATGGGAAACAGAGGCTTAGTATGGGACATCAGGTTCCATGTCTTGTGAGGGCAAAATACAGAGTTATATCTTGGGCAGCTGGACCTAAGAGCCTCTGGGCAGCCTCCATGATCACACCAGTGTGTCCTATCTCTGCTGACAGGCCCACCAAATCACTTCCATGTTGGACCATGTTGAGCCATGTTGGGCCCTTCAAGTGGATCCTGGTCTCAGAACACTTGACCATCAGGACCTTGCCCAGCACCTCCACCAGCCTCCACTCCTCCATGTCCCCAAGGACCACCAGGTAAGGTCCCACTTGCCTGTCCACTACACCTCCCTCAACACATGTGCCCATTCCACAGTGGCTTCTCCTACTGGATGGGACCCCAACATTGTGTCCCCCCACCTATCCTTCCTCTGTATTTACACTGTTTAGAATGTCCTCTTCCTCTAGTCCTGGGGGTTGAAACCGGGGAATCTTTGGCTAAAGACCTGGGAGCTGAGCGATCAAGCAAAGTCTGTTCTTGAAACAAGGACCTGAAGGGAGGAAGTGGCTAAAGTTTGGGGAGAGAATGAGATGTAGTGGAGAAGAGAGAGGAGAGGGTGAAAGAACAGTGCAGGGTCACTATTGTATTTGGGTATGTGCCCAAGGACACTGCAGGCCAGAATTAGGATCCTGCTGGATGGTGAGAGAATTTCATCAGCCACAGGCATTGCATTGCGGACCAGTTTCAAAAGAGAGATGCTTCAGCCCATAGCAAGCTGAGCGCTGCCAGGGCTGCTGGGGTTGATGAAGTGCTTGTGGCCCAGACAGGGTCCTCTGAACCTGACAGCTCTAAATCCCACCTTCGAGCCTCAGGACAGGCACTGCTATTCAGAAAAGAAGAAAGAACACTTGTCTGCCCACCTGTGGTCATTGTCATTGCTTGTGGTTATCTTGAGACTGTCATGAGCATTTCCCAGAGTTCAGGTTGGGGGCTCACCAGAGTCTCACAGTGACCTTGGGAGGTGGCACTCCTGACCTTATTTTACAGATGGAAGCTCAGGGAGGGCAGTAATTATCCAGTTCATGGCAGACGTGGGACATGAAGTTGGTTTTTATGCTGTTGGCACTTACAGTGGCTCTTGTAGAAAAAATGTAGGTGGCAACTTAACTGAAGCTAATGTGGACACGACCCAATTCTGTTCTTAGTCCTCACAATCCCATTAGGAGAGTACCACTGTTATCACTCCCATCTTCAGAGGGAGGGAGGAAGGGAGGAAGGGAGGGAGGGAGGGGAAGAAGGGAGAGAGGGAGAGAGGGAGAGGGAGGGGGAGAGGGAGAGAGAGAGAGAGAGAGAGAGAGAGAGAGAGGGAAAGGAAAAGGAGGAGGCAGAAGAGGAGGAAGAAGAGGAGGAAAGGTACCATCATGCCTGTTTTTATGTAATGCTGGGGTTGGGATCGAACCCAGGCCTTTGTGCATCCTAAGCAAGCATTCAACTGAGTTATATCCCCCACCTCTTGTAGTTTTGATTTTCATTTCCCTGAAATTATTAGAAGTATTGATTATTAGAAGTATTGAGCATTTTTCATATTAGGAGAGGAGTAGGGAGAGAGGGAGAGGGGGGGAGGGAGGGAGAGAGAGAGAGAGAGAGAGAGAGAGAGAGAGAGAGAGAGAGAGAGAGATTAAACACCTTTCTCGGTGCACACAGCAGTAAGTGGGAAGCTAGGACTTTAATCGGCTCTCTATTTCAGAGCCTGTGCCTTGACCTGCTTCTTTCCCAAGGTGGTATCTGGAGGGAGAGAGCTTCAATTACATCCTGTGCCCTCTTCTGAATAGAGGCGTATCCAGGGTCTTCAGCTAATAGCACGGGGAGCTGGCCTAGCCATGGAAGCAGGTGGATCCAGGGACATCCACTAGGCACATCTACCCTAACCAGGCTAGGTCTGGGGTGGCACTCCTGGTCACAGCCACCCCAGACATGGTAGGTGTCCTGTGCTGACCTCTTATCTCTGGGGACACCAGCCAACTAGAGGCTATTGAACTAACCTCACTGCTTGCTCATCTGCTGAGGTGATCAGGAGGCATGGGAGCATCATTCTGCCCCTGTCAAGACATTTGGGTGGACATAGGCAGGGAGCCTCTGCCCTGGGTCAGGCCTAGTTCCTATACAGTCCTGGCCAAAAACTTTGCCCTGTGAGCCTAGGTCTCTCTAAACGTTCACTAAGGAGCTTGAGCAGTATGGTTCTTGGGCCCTTTCAGCCCTGCACCATCATTCTGAATGATGACTCCTTAGATGGGCTTACTTTTCAAAAACAGGAAACTCTTGTTGTCAAGCTCCTTAGAGGCCAGAAGTTTCCAGAAGCATTTGCATTTTCCCTCATTAAGTCTGGATTTCCACAATGATCCCAACCACTGAAGGAGTGTCCAATGATGATAGGAGAGAAGAGGGCTGATGTGCACATCTGAACATCAGAGCTGTCTCATTTAGTCAAATATCCATAGACTTCTATGTTGGCTGAAAAGCAGACCCTTTCTTTCACTTGCCCTGGGGCCTCATTCTGCCTGGGCATCCTGCAATTCAGTGTGTCATGCCTGGCTGCCCTCCCCCCAGGCCTGGAGTGCCAGCATCTCTTTGGCCATGACACCATACTGCTGTGCTGCCCAAGTGACTTACTACTAGAAGAGGAGAAATAGTCTGGTGGAGGGAAAAGGTCAAGTTCATGCCCTGCTGCAGCCTCTAACTCCTGGTATGCACTTGGGCTCTCCCTTCCCTGAGCTTCGGTGTCATGGTGTCTACCCCAATGCATTGTGTTAATAAAGTCCAAAGTGAAGCATCTGTATGGGACAGACACAGATGTGTCCACTCCCTAGTGCAGACCAGCAAGGAATGTTTGGGTTCAGGGGAGAAGGAAAAGACGAGAGAGGGATCTGAAAGATCCGCATTCAAAATGTGGCCCTGTCGTCCATTATTACTGGCAGAATTGTGCCCTTGTTCTCTCTTAAAATTCTAGTGTATCTCAGAATCTGACTATCTGAAGACAGGGTCTGGGGAAAGATACTTGAAAATGAGGTCAGCGGGCTGAGACCCTGATCCCATATGACCAGTGTCTTCCTAAGGAGAGGAGATTTGGGTGTGGACCCATGAAGTGAATGTCATATGACTGTAAAGATGGTCATTTATAAACCATAGTGAGAGGCCTCAAGAAGCCAACCCTCTGATCCCTTAACCTTGGACTTCCAGCTTCCAGAACTATAAAGAACCACATTTGTGTTGTTTAAGGTACCCAGTATGGAAACACTGTTATGGTAGCCCCCTGCCAAGTCAATATACTCATGCTAATACTCCCTTATTTTGCATAGTAGAAAAGACAAGATTATATCTAAGAAGGTATGCATAGTAGGGCCTCAGCAAATGCCCTTTGCTTCCCCTCCAAAGTATAGCAACAGCAGCTGACTCTCTGGGGAGAAGGGACTGGGAATATTGCAGAGTCATCCTGTATCAGCATGAACCCAGACACCCTACCTTTGACTCCACCCTCATCTATCCTCAGATTGGTAACCCTGCCCTCAGCCTAGCCCTGGCCTTGGAACTGGCTTTCTACCAGTTTGTTTGGGAGCAATGTACACAGCTGCCTTTGCCTCTGCCCAAGCTCAGAGCAAACCTGCCATGGTGACAGACTAGCTTGGCATAGGACACAGCAGCCAGGGAGTAGTGGAGAGGACACAGAGGTCCATAGAAGCTGACAGACCCCCTAATCAGCAATCCTGGACTGAGATCAGCACCTTGCTCTTTGGATATAGCCTGGTTCTTTCCACCACCAGATTGCTTGCTTGCCACAAGCCTTGGGAGAGACTATGGGGCATGGTGTAGGCAGACACTAGGACCCAGGATTCATATCTCAGCTGTGCCAAAGATGGGCTGTGTGGGCTGTGTGACATTGGGCCTTCCTTCAGTAGGACTACTCAGGCCCAGGCAGTCAGTAGGAGGCTCTGTGATGGGAAGGCCATCCCAGCCCCTGGAGCTCCCAAGGCCCTCAGTAAATGGCAGCTATTGTGACTGGCTCACAACTAACTGCTCAGATCTGTTACTGAATCAAATTCCTGGAGAGTCAGGAAGTGTGCCTGTGGGTGGGAGAGATGTCTGACACTTCCAGAGACCCAAGCTTCCTTCCCCCAGCACCTGGCAGCCACCAAGAGGGTAGATTAGACACTCCCCTAGGCCATTCTGCTCTCTGAAACCCCAGCTCCGTCTGCAGCTCTCAGTTCAGTCTACCTGTTTTACTTTCTAGCTCCTGTCACTACCCACACTCATCAGACTGTTATAGTGCCACTGTTGTCTTCCCTGTACCTCCCCCCAGGGGAATGATGACCATGTAACAGGACTTTGTATTGTTTACTGTTGCATCTTCTGTACTCAGAACAGTGCTTGGCACATAGTGGGTGTTCAGTCAGTATTTGGGGAAAGGAAAATGGGAGGAAAGAAAAGAGGAGGGAGGGAAACGTTACCTTAAGTCAGCACAGCTCTGCTTTCTAGAGACTTCCATCTGGTGCGGGAGACAAGACACAGCACAGTGACTGCTAGCATAACCTTCACTGTGACAGGGAAAAAGGGAAAAAGGCACCTGGATTGGGACACCAGTGCTGGTAGTAGCTAATGGCTTTGGGCAGGTGGAAGCCAGGTGGGAAGCAGGGGAGCCTATCAGAGAAGCCCTTGCTGAGAAGCTGAGGGTGAGTAAGAATTAGAGGGACAGGGAGGGGACAGCATTCCAGGTGAACAGCATACGCAAAAGCAAAGGTGAGTGGAAGATCTTGTGTGGGTTTAGAGAAGTGTGATGCTGTCGGCGGGGCATGTTCCAGGAGGATGCTGGGGTAGAGTCTGGTGGGAAACAGATCTAGGATGTGCAAATCCAGCTTGTGGCTTCTTTGAGTCCTCAGAGGCTTCCTGCTGGATAAGAGTCAGAGCTGCCCAGGGGAAGCCTGCCTAGAAGTTGCCAAGTGAGGGGAATCTCTTAAGCTGGTGTCTCTGTCTCCTGGTCTCTCTTCTGTGGGAAAATGGCTTTGGGGTATAGGCCCAGCTCAAGATCTGACTGTGGGATCTTGGAGCAGCCACACCCTTCCTGAGCCCAGTTTCCTCCTCAAACTGGCAACCAGTGGTCACCAGGGCTTTGCCAACCTCGCCTGTCAGAGCTGGTGTTTTGGTAGCTGGAGCAGAGGCAGGTTGGCAGTTGGTAGCTTTTCCAGCCAGCAGATGTTGCTCACTCACCCCAGGGAGGTTCTAAGAAGGATTCCATCTGCCTTGCTAGGCTTGAGAATCTGGCTGTTGGTCCTCCTTCAAGGTTTGTTATAGACCTCCTGGTGAACCTCAGCAAGTTTCTGCCTCCCCAGGGGCCTTGCTGTTTTCATTTGTAAGATGTTCATAACCATCCCATCCTTTCTCTGAAAAGATTGGAAACCTCACTTTGTACAGGACTCCAGAGACACAGAGGACCCAGTGTTGTCCAGTGAGGACTAGAGAGATATGGATAAATCCACTAGCTGTGCCCACCCCAGACTCAATAATAACCCAGCTTCCACCCACAGCTTCCAGGCCTTGCGGCCCCATTGATGACCCTTGTCATCTATCTCATTAAGATAATCCTGCCAGATAGTAGCTTTTACTCCCATTGTGTAGAGGAGAAAACAGAGACCCAAGTAATCAGATATTTTCCCAAAGTTCACATGGTTGGTAAGATGGAGCCTGATTCAAACTAATCTGGCTGAAAGCCTCCCACTGGCTGCTCTACCTTTTGTGCATTTGTTGCTGTCATGGTCAGATGTGGGGTCTGTTCCCTCCCAGAGCTTCTTCAGAGCCAGCTCTGGCTGCTCGTGCAGTTCTCTAAGTCAGGGGAGCCAGGGTAGGAATTTTCTGTTTAGTGGCCTGACTGTGGGACTAAGTTTGGGGTCAGTGGGCCTCATCCCTTGGGACTCAGGCCTTGTGCCCTCCAGAAGATTCTGGGCCTCACCAGCAATTTTGGGAGGTGTACCCTTTTGAGTGAGGAGGACTTTGTCCAGCACCCTCAAATTACTCCTTCAAGGTTGCCTTTCCTGAAGTTAGTTTGACGGTAGACAGAGTTCTAGCCTGGGAGCCCGCAGTCTTGGCTGTCACTGGACAGGCAGTGTGACCTCATAAAGGGCTCGTTCCTTTTGGTTGGTTGGTTGGTTGGTTGGTTGGTTGGTTGGTTGGTTATTGTTTATTTTTGAGATAAGTTCTCATGAATCCCAAGCTGGCCTCAAACTCACTGTGTAGCCTAGGATGAACTTGAACTTCTGATCCTTCTGCCTCCACCACTTGAGTGCTGGATTGCAAATGAACTTCACCATGCTTGATTTAATGTGCTGGGGCTTGAACCCAGGGCTTTGACCATGCTAGACAAGTACTCTGTCAACTGAGCTACATCCCCAGAAGCTCTTCCCTTATGGGATGTCAGACTCTGAATTTGTAGACACAAGGCTGGGACAAACTGTCTAAGCAACACTCAACACCACAGAACCATAGATGACTCCAACCCTGTCTTGGTTGGATCTAGAAGGGCAAATGTGGTTCTGAATGGCCTCCCTCACCCCTCCTAAGGCCCCTCCCAGGTCTTATGGCTGCTCAGCTGGGTGCACCCTGCATCTCAGTTCATTTAGGGAAGGAGTTCCCACAGACAGTGATGCAGTGGGAGAAGCTCAGAATGGCTGAGGTCATCGTGGCCAGCTGCCTGCTAGTGTGGTGATGCAGGATGTCCTTGGGTCACACCCACCCCTAGTCTGTGTGACCTTGGTGAGCTCCTCTCTTGAGCTTCAGCTTCATTCCTATAAAACAACAGTCTCTACTTTTAGACGATTATTAAGGGTGAGGATAAAATACTAACAGGAAGCATGTCTGTAATACACAGGGCACAGAGCCTAATAGGTAGTCAGCACTCAGAAAGTGTAGCCTTGATGATAACGATGATGATGGTGATGGTGGCAACAAAGAGGGGGAGGAGGATGACGTCAACCATGATGCTGAAAGTATGAGACACACACCCGCCACCCCACCCCCTCAGGTTTCCAGCTCTGCACTTGTGACTGCCTTTGCCCAAGACATCCCACCCCAGCACAAATGTGTCCAAAGATACTGAGTAGCCAGGCCCTGCCCTCTGAGCTGGGAAGAAGCTAGACACCTACCCTCAAAAGCAGAACAACACCGGGCAGCTGTGCCCTGTACATGTGGGAACACCAGCTTTGAAAGAATTAATAGAAATCTTCCCAAGAGAGGCAGTGCTTAGCGGCAGTATTGATGGAGGAGTAGGAATTGGCTGGTAGAATAGAATAGGATTTCTCCTTTCATTTAAAGGCATTCCTGGCAGATGAAATAACATGTGCAAAAAGCAGGGAGGTGTGAAATAGCCTGTCAAGCTTGGGAAGCTGTAAGAGGCACAATATGGTTAGACAGTTGGGAGCAAGTGGTGGGGGTTGCGGGGAGGCATGAGGGAGGAGTGGTGAGGATGTTTGGGGACGATCACAGACAGCCTGGTGTACTTAATCAGACATTCGGGATCTATCTTGAAGGCTGTAGTGAGCTATTTTTTTTTTTTCAATATCATGCAATAAGCATTCCTGAACATTCCTACGCAACTCCATGCACTTTAGTGGTGGATAATGTAGGTGCCCCCAGGCTGGACTTGAACAGTCTTCCCTCACCTTCTGGAGTTCTAATGGAAGAGAGTTTGGAGTTTGTGGTTGACACTTTCCTCCATGCTACTGCTTCCTCAACCTAGTGAGTGTCCTGTCCTCTCCAGCATCCAGTGACTAGTTCACAAGGGGACCCAAGTCCCTGCCCACAATTTGGGACAATTGTGAAGAGTCTTTTCAGAGACTAAGGAGATGGTTTATTCAGTAAAGTGTTTGCCACACAGCATGAGGACCCCTGGACTTGGATCCCCAGCACCTGCATAAAAGCCCAGTATAGAGGCATTAATCCCAGGATTGGGGAAGCAGATAGGTAAGTGGAGCTCATTAGCCAGCCAGCCCATCTCAATTGATGAGCTCCAGGTTCAGTGAGAGACCTTGTCTCAAGAAAATAAGGTGGAGGGTTGGTAAAATGGCTTAATGAGTAAAGGCAATTGTCCCCAAATCTGATGACCTGAGTTCAATTGCCAAGCCCTAAATGGTGGAGAGAATTGACTCCCACAAGGCTGTGGTACACATATATGTGTGCAATATAATATAAAATAAAAATAAGATGGAGAACAGTTGAAGAAGACACCTTACATTGGCCTCTGGCCTCTATAAGCATACACACACATGCATACACTCACACAAACACATATATTTAACACACACATCATTCTAGCTCTAGTTCTCTGGGAAGAGTGGACAGAGGCCTTTGTGGCCTCACAGTCCAATTTTGTCCCTCTGCCTGGTCTTATTTTAATCTCTCTCCACAAATGTTGGTCTTGAGAATACTCAAAGAACTTTCTGCCAACAGATATCCATCTCAGTCACCTTCCCCAGGAATCTAGTCTGCAATAGCCATCACAGAAGGGTGTCCATGATGAGTGATAGCTCACTGAGGGGCAATGAGAGACACTGCTTTTGTAAGGAATAAAATGGAAGGACACATTGGAACTCAGAGGCCAGTGAAGAAATGATGAGGGCAGGAGATGGTGGGAGCAGGAAGGAAGGATGGATCTGGAGAATTTAGAAGAAACAGAATTGCTTGACAAGGGAGAGACTGAATAGGGAAAGGGCCTGGGAGTCCTGGAGCAGTGGGATGGAGGTGGAACCACTCCCTGGGATGACTTTGACAGGAAAGACTCAGCTTGGTTTGGGGTTGGTGATGCACCATGGCTTCTAGACATCTGGGTAGAAGGTCCTGGAGGTGATCTGAGCTGGGAGCATGGATATGGGGTAATAGGAATTGGCAATTTATTAATTGCCATTCACTCATTTAGTTTAATTAGCAGTCAGAAAGACCAAGGGTCCTGGAGACTAGGCTAAGCTATATGTTAACCCTTTGGTTACTGAATCATGATAGCTGGGTGGAGAGGAATTGGGTTCTGGGTATCAGCTACTTATAAAGCAGTAAACTAGCATTTCTGCCTGCCAGCTTACTGCAAGCCCTGCTGCCTCCTCTGTAATCCTTGCAAGAACCTGCTAGACAGATACCGCAATCCCTTCTCAAAAAGAGGAAACCAGGGCTCAGCCATGAGGCTTCCCTCTTGCCAGGAACCAGACAGCTCCTAATAGCAGAGCTAGAGTTGAACTGAGGCCCATTTGATACATACCTGTAATTGCTGGAGGGGGGAATCAGAACACAGAATTCTTGGCTTTTTATTCAGAATCCTTTCTCCTTGCTCAAATGGCTACTTCCTGTGGTGAATTCCAGAACTGATCATGAGCCAACTTCTCCTTCCAAGAAACAGTGCTGAGAATGACCAGCCTCTGAGGACGTGGGGTGGATTGGAACAAGATTAGTGGGAATTTCCAGGTCTGGGGATCCCCCAGCTCCTGGTTTGGAGCCCTGGCATGTCTGGGAAGGTCTGCATGGCCTCTCCAGTGCATGGCACCTCCTAATGTCTGGAGGTTGGGGCCCCAGGCCTGCCTCAGCTTGTGCCTACCACCTCCAGCCTGTGCCCTGTAGGGAAATGGACTGTCTTCAAGGCTGGGAGTATCTTGTTACCAAACCTGGCAATTCATTCATTTTAACTGTGCATGACTGTAGGATCCCTTTACCATGGTTTTGTGCTCCATGACTTCAGTGACCTGTCATCTACCATGATCCAAATATATTAAGTGGAAGCCAAATGTAGTGGCTTACTCCTGTAATCCCAGCAATGGGGAGGCAAGGGCAAGAGGATTGTGAGTTCAAGGCCAGCCTCAACTACAAAGTGAGACCTTGTCTCAAAAACAAAAACAAAAGTTTTAAGTGGAAAATTCCAGAAGTAAGTAATTTATAAGCTTTAAATTGCATGCTGTTGTGAGTGGTATGATTGTGTCTCTTGTGCTATCTTATATGTCCCGCCCAGAAGGTGAGTCATCCTTTTGTCCAGCATACACCCCGATCACACTACCTGCCCATTGCTCCTTGAGTCAACACTTTAGTCATTAGACTTGTTGTGGAGGAAGCCAATCCTATATATTGAAACACTGCAGCACGTGACAGGAAGCCCTGGCTGTCTCCTGTCAGGGTGCCTGTGGTTGGTTCTTTTCATCGTAGAGTGGCGATATTGGGAACGTTGGTAGAGCACTCTGACACAGTGACCTTGGTACTTACACTAGACACCCCTAGCAAGGATCCTACTATGGCCTTTCAGGAGGCTCAGAAAATAAAGGACAAGAGGCCACAGGCCTTCCTGTACAGGGGCATTCTAGGCTAGGAGCCCCCAAGGAGTCTGGAGAAGGCTCCAAGCTCCCCTTCATAAGACTGTTCAGAGCCCCCTACCTCACTGAGGAGCAGCCTGGTCACCCTGCCCAATCACTGGGTGCACTCATGCTGGCCCATCCCTAGCACAGCCACATATGTGTCTGCGTGGAGGAGTACTCAGTTCCCCTACCAGGACCTGAGAGCACAGATGAGGTAGAAATGATCTCAACCTTGTTTGCTCATACACAGGTTGAGAGGTGGGCACAGCAGGAAGATGGTTAAATTCAAGCCCTAGCTTCACAGATACAGACACAGCGAGGTCTAGAGAGGGCAATGACCTATCCAAGGCCACCCAGTGCTCTGGGGTACAGCATGTTCCAGCCCGAGTGTCCCAAACACCAGCCCAGTGCCTTTCCACCTCCCAAATCAGTATGAGTTGTGGCTTGAGGCCAGGGATTGAGGGAATTTGGAAACTGACTCGAGTTCAAGGTCTGGCTCCACCCTGGCTTGCTGGGAGACCTTGGCAAGTCACCAGTCTTTCAGCCTTAATTTCCTTGGCTTTCAAATCAAAATGATGACTCCTTCCTTACATGGCTCTTGTGAGAGTGTGGAGAGAACAGCCTTGTACAAGGCACAAAGCATCCCAGAGCAGTGGGTTGACCTATAAGAAATGGTCAGTTTGGTGAATAATTATTCTGTTTAATGATCTTTTTCATTAATATTAACAGCAGCAGCAGCAGCTGTATGCTCTTCAGCACAGGGCTTGCTTCAGTCTCATTCAGATCAATGGAAATTGTTGGCAAAGCACCCATTTAAGGCCTGACCCACTGTGGCTGCTCACTAAAGCACGGTCTCTCTACTCTGCATATAGTTACCTCTTCTTCCATGGGTGACTGCAAGGGACCTGCCTCTTTTCTAATTACCTCAGCCCAGTGGGCAAGAAGAGACAAAATCATGATTGAGAGACAGGCAAAGAATACAGAGCTGGCTTCTGAAATCATCTTTTCAGAGAAGTTTGAAAAGCTAAAGATAGGGACTGGAGAGACGGCTCAGCAGTTAAGAGCTGGCTATTCTTGCAGAAGACCGGGGTTCAAATCCCAGCACCCACACAGTGACTAACAACTGTAACTCCAGTTCCAGGGGATCTGACTCCTTCTTCTGTCCTCTGTGTACACTGCATGACATGGGTGCACTTACGCACATGTAGGTATAACACTCATACACATAAAATAAAATAAAAAAATAAAAAAATAAGAAAAGTTAAAGGTAAATGACAAAATAGCATGTGTTTTAAAACCTGGCACAGTGTGACACATTCTGGTCACACCCAAGACTTCTGTGGGTCCTAGGTCAGGAGCCAGAACTTGCAGATAGACCTCCTTCCCTCTTCTCCCCTACTGACAGTCTCTCAGGCCCCAAGAAGACTCCGTGAGGGGAAAAATCAGTCCTGTGTGGTCTTGGCACAGCTGAGCAAATGCCAGAATGTCCTTTTGGCAGTTAGATTCCATCTGGAGCCACAGTGGAACAGAAGATTCTGGATCTGGAAAGGTCCTCGTGTCTCAGAGTCTAGCCTACATCTACACTGAACATCAGAGGTTGGTGCTCACTGGGGATGGAGGTGCTCCAGGTCTAATTCTCCCTACAGCACTTTCTCTCATGCCAGTCAAAAGTCATCCTTCCTTTGTCTATCCATCACATAGCCCAGCAGCATCTCTGTGTTTCTCATGGGTGGGCTGACTCTGCGGCAGCTCAGGGGTGAGCCTGACAACACTGATCTGAAATCTCTTCTGTCTCACTACACTGTCATTGCCCATTTAGCATTCAGCTCCTGTACTAGACTGGACCCAGGTGAGGCTAGACCCAGGCAGCACAGGGAACATGGGATATACTGTAAATACAACAGCCCTCACCCAGCTACATTCTAAGACTCCCAGGGGATGCCAGGAACCTTGGATAGTAGTACCAAACATATACAGATTCTAGGGGAGGGAGAGGGAGTCTGCCAGCTCCAGGGAACAACGTAGGACCTGGGTTGGCTTCCTTGTTCATGAACTTCAGGTGACTGAAGCTGAGATAGATGTGTGGGCTTAATCAAAAGGGACCATTGAAGCCAGGCATCACTTTGGGAAGCTGAGGCAGGAGGACTGCTGTAACTTTGAAGCTAGCTTGGGCTACACATTGAGGCCCTATCTCAAAAACAAAAACCATCTGAAAATAAATAGGAACTATTGGGAAAGATGAGGAAGGTGGTATGAAGGGAGACCACTCAGGTTCCTGGCAGCACCCTATAACCAGGAACAGCTGGACTGATGTCCCCCAGAGCCTGAAGAAGTAGAGGGAGAGTTATGTGGAGAGGCATGCCTAATAGAAGCACTGCCCTTTGTAAAAGCATGTGGCCAGGGTGAGGAACTACAGAGAAAAGGCCTGGGAATAAGTCCCCCAGCATTCCTTCCTCCTTCCTTCCCTCCCTCTGAGTTCCTCTTTACTGAATCCAACTGGAATCCAAAGGGCCCTAGAGCCTGTTCAGATCAGTCTCTGAGTGCACAGTGGGTTAGAGAGGCAAGCTGATATGGAAGGAGAGCATCCATCCATCCAGGCAGCCTACATGTCATACATCCACCCTACATGCCTCTCCTGGCCTTGCTGTGGTCCTTGACTTGCATTTGAATCACTGCTTGCTTGCCCTGAGAGGTGATCCAGGCTGCTGTCTCCTGTGTGCAAATGTCAGAGAAGATAGGTACCATCAAACTAGTAAAACTGTCTGCTTGGACTTAGTGATTGGCAAAATAGTTTTGAGATTATATGTGGCCTTCGGGACAGGAAGCTGTAGTCCTGCGGATAAAGCGTTCTGCATGGAGCTGAAAGGGGTCTCAGTGACTTGCTCTCAGCAACATCTTCATGAAGAAACAAAACCCCAACCCACAGTCCTTAAACTCCAGAGCCCTGAGGTACAGGAGGAGGTGGAAGAGCCCACTGTCAAAGCTTTGGCTTCAGTTCCAGCTCTGCAGTGTGCTTGAGCAGGAGCTGGGTCTCCCTCTGTGCCTAGCCTCCCTGTTGCACTGAGGGCCTGGGACATGAGGCTTTGAGGCTCCATGCTTCCTGACAGGAACCACAGCTGGATGCCTCTCTCTACCCCTGTGCTCTCCCACAGAGCTGGAGCCTGGCCCTGCATGAATGCCTCCCTGCTCCTGATTTCCTTCAGGATCTTAAGTTCCTTCCTTGCTTCCCTACCCTCAATTATTCTGCTCCCCTCAGTCCTGACTTAATTACTGCACTGGAACCCATCTGAGCTCATTACCTCCAGCTGCTCAGACTTGCTGTGAGGTTAATGATGCTGGCAGTGCTCATCTGAGGGTTCCAGGCATGGTGGGGCCTCTGAGAGCCCATTCAGGTATGAGGGAGGGTGAGGGGTCTGCACCTCTAATGCTCCTACTCCAACACTGGGTTTGTCTGATACTTGATGCTCATGTAGAGTTCTGACTAGACAGGGATGGGGAAGGTGCAGCTTCTGTTAGCTTAAGTCGGTGTTCTTTGCTCAATAGGTGAGTAGTCTTTTTCAATTTTTAGTTCTATTAATCTTTTTAGTTAACATACAGAACAGTGGGCTCCATTATGGCATTTCCTTACATGCATGTTATTGTACTTTGTGCATATTCATGCCCCCACCCACTCCCATCCCTCCTCCCCTGGCTCTCACTGGTCCCCTTCCTCTCCACAAATAGAATCCATTTGGTTTTTATGTCATATATAGAGTTAGACTCCATATACAGGAAAAAAAAATCTGGTATTTTATTCTTCCTATTTTTGTTCCCCCTCATCCCTTTAGACCCCTTTCTCCCTCCTCTCAGTCCTCTCCTATTTGTTACTAGACTGTCAAAGTCATTCTTGTTAGACTCCATCGATCAGTATGTTTGCGTGCCAGTTTTCATGATCTGTATGAGCTCCCAAAGCACAAAGCCCAGGCCCTCATGGCTGGATCTGAGAGGGTCTCACCAGGTAGAAATGTGGATTTGACAGATGTCAGGAGCAATGCTAGTAGTTGAGCTGCCAGAGGGAAGGGGGGGGCATCAGGGGATGCTCTTATGGAGAAAGTGACCCAAGGCAGTGCCAGGCTATCTCTACCTATCTCCTGAACTGTAGATGCTCCCCCAGTAGAAGGACTGGGAAAACCCTGAGTTGTTTTCCAGAATTCAGAGCCATACCAGCCAGCAGAAGAGGTCGGGCATTAAGGACACACTTCTGTGCCTAGTCCTCTGCCCAACCCCAGCCAGGGTCATGGTCTCTGCAGCCAGCACCTGGCACTCTGCTGTGAGGGAGTAGGCTTGAAAACAGAATCCCATTTGTTCAAGACCAAGATATTTCCCACAAAGCAGAGCCCTTTACCCTATCCCCCCGACTCTGCCACTGCACCCCATAATTCACTTGATAGTAGGTCACTCCATGGGTCATGTTTTTAGCTATAAATGTGTGATCATGGCCTGGCTCTGAGGCTAAGTGTGAACAGAGCTTGTCTGTGAGAATGTATAGTGCAGGAACCACCTTGCATTAAATTAGATACAATAAAGGAGGACTAACAAGCACTGCAGGCCCATCAGCCACTGAGTCAAGGTGTGCAGCCACTGAGTGGAAGTCTAGTTCAGTGGATACTTCATGCTGGCCCTTGGTTGGCTGCCCCTCTTAGAGTCTCTGTGCTATAGGCTTACCCTCCCCCTTCTGAGACACCTCGCTCCTCAGACCTCTCTTCACTGGATCTTTCCTCTCTTCCCAGTCCCCTCCGGGGTACCTCTCTCACCCCTGATGGACTGTCACTAGCCTGACAACAGCCTCATGGGATGTCCCCATGCTCCCCACACTCAGCCTATGAAGAGCGAGACTACCCAAATCCAAGCCTGCAATTGTCTCTTCCTTATCCCAAACCACCCATTCACACATGACAAAGTGATCTGGCATCAGGTCTTTTAGCTCAGTTGGGTATATACACCCTGATCCATCAGAGCCATGCTCACAGTGCCCAAAGATATGGACAGATATGTCCACAGCATGTGCATTGTAGCCAAATACGACCTGAATGACTGTCCACAGTAGGAGTCACCAATCCTGTAGAAAGGTCACACAGTGGCACCATTAGATGCTGTGACTCGGATGTTCCTCTGATAAGCCCTGGCCCTACCTCTTTCCCACACCTTGTGGGAGGAGTCAAGCAGGGCTAAGGACAGCGGTGAATGCACACTGGGAAGGAGAGTTAGCCTAGCTGCTGAGAGATGGAGCTAGCGCAGTGGCCATATTGGAACTCCAGGAGCAAAGGCGGGAGGCCGGCCACAGCCACTGGGGAAGCTGCAAACAGTGGGGTGTAGGGTTTGAATGGCATGTGGGTTATGAAAAGCCATCTCTTTGTAAGTCACTCCTTCCCAAATGTCATATAAACCATGCAAAACCCAAATAGAAATGCCTTATGTCAGTCTGTGAGCCCTGGAGCCTCAGAAGACATGTGTGCAGGTCCCCTGAGAAGGGAGGAAAAAGGAAAAAAATTGGCAAAATAATTGGTGTAGTCGGCAGGTTAGATGAACCACCGGAGTCCAGGAAAAAACATGGGGATGCGGGCCTGGGAAAGTGCTGCAGTTTCAGCAGTGTCTGGTGAGCTGATTGAAAGGGAGCCAGGTTCATATTCCCAAATCCAGAAGGAAGGAGACAGGTGCCACAGGAGTCCTGTGAGGTAACGTGACCCATCCAGGAGAAGCTGGAGGGAACCCAGGGGAGAGAGTGGCCAAACCCATATGTTTAAGGGGGCTAGCTATGCTCACGTGCATTATACAATGAATCATGAAAAATGAAATTAGAATGATACAGGCCATGCAGATGCAGACAGACTCAAAGAGGAAAATCCCTGGGCCACAGCTCTGTTGTAAATGTGGGGAAATAGCTCAGTTGCTAAAAAAAAAAAAAAAAAATGGAGTCTGCTGCCACATGGATCTGAAAACTCATTAAAGATTATAGAGATCCTGGAAGAAAATCTTACAAGTGAAAGAGGAAAACAGAGAGGGGGTATGGCCACTACTTTTCATAATAAAAGATTTGCTCAAGGCAGAGGTCTCTGAAAAGGCTAAGGAGTTATTCTCAGTATCAGAGCTTGAGAGGAAAAACTGGAGATTTTAACTTGTATAAGGTTAGGGGACAAGGGATTCAATGACTCAGGAAAAAAGACAGTAGACCTAGAAATAAAAGTAGCTAAAGCTGCCCCTCAGACTCAATCTTTGATACAAAAAGAGAAAAAAGTTAACAGTACTATAGCTAGGAGAAAATACTCCACACTGGAGCTGTTGAAATTTGGGAAGACTTACAAGTAAGCAGTCAAAGAGGCCCTCACCACATGGCTTATGAGGGTATGGGACATGGGAGCAAATAACGTCAGTCTAAGTCCTTCAGAAGCTTCACAGCTGAGTTATATAACCACCCATCCGTCCTTGCAATATAGTCTGTTCAACCTAGGCCAATGCAGTGGGGAGCAGTCCCTAATGGGATGGTTGGTGCAAGGCATTAAAGATACATGGTCATCACCAAGGGAAATTCCCATAATTAACAGACACTGGAGAACTATAAAGGAGGGACAGGCATTACTGAGAGAACTAGGTATGAAAGAGGCAATATATGATGCCCAGTTTGCTGGGCCAGATAGGGCTATGTTCACCAGCGATTATAAAGGAAAGCTTAATTCAACTGGGACCTCAAGAATGATATAGAGCTTTAATGGTTTTGCTAAGTCCTTTAATGGGACAGAATATTTGTAAAGTGAGAAAGCCTTTAGCACATCTAAGTGATTCAAACCAGTGTATAAAACATGCCTGTAGAACAACAGAAAAACCTACAAGAGATATAAAAAAAGACCAGACAGAAAAAATGGTGCATTTGGGTTACTCAAAGACAAATGTGGCAAGATTTATGTCAAGCCCAAATTCCCAAAGAAAAAAATTGATAGAAAACCAAATTCAGTACTAAGGCATTCTGGAAGGCTTTAAAACCTGAAGAAGAGTTTACAAAAGGCATTCAAAGGATGAAAACTGTCCCAGGGATCATTAAGGATCCCCAAAGCTTAAATAAGGTGCATTTCTTTCCGGAGGAAGGCTATGCTAGGGGTGGAGGCCATTTTTCCTACCAGGGCCTCCCCCAGCAGCCAGGTATAGTCAATAGAGAGATGACAGATATAGATACAGCCAGGAGGTAGACCCAGGGCCTGCCTGACTCAGGGAACCAACAGGTGCAGCAGGGACAAGAGAGACAGCCTGCCTCCTTAGCCCGGTGCAGGGTCAGGCAACTGGAGCCAATACCTGTAAATGTATCAAGGATAAAAGAATACAAAGAGATTCCATGTAAGATCCCCCAAATGTGGAATGATTCCGAAATGATAAATAAAGATAGGAAAGAACTAACCAAATTAATGCCTCTTACCCATGCTATGATACCTAACAAAGATCTATGGAGAAAGCAATTAATATGAATGGATAAAACCTTTCCATGCTATGTTAGACTTTGTCTATGATTGATTTAATATATATAATATTAACCTCTGAGTGTTTTACAGATATGAAATCCATTTGAGAGATATCAA